>NC_041393.1:20242141-20246911 GCF_002162155.2 Triticum dicoccoides | reverse complement strand
CCCGACGCCTCCCTCTGTGAGCACCGCGCCCCTGTCCTGCCCCTCCCACCCCGCCGCCGCTGTGTTTCTTGTTTTGTTACATGTTTGTAGATGTTTTACATGTTTTTAGATGTTCATATATGTATGTATGTATTTTTTAGATGTATTTTTTGTATGTATGTATGTATTTTTTTCAATTGTAATATGCATGATGTTTTAAGTTTTTAAATGTGCTCTGTTTTTTAAGATTTGATAGATAGATGTTTCGTGGAGATGAGATGAGATGGAAGAGAACTTTTTTTAAACTTTTTATATGTATGGAAAAGAGGAAGAAGGAAGAAAAAGAAGGAGAGGAAAAAGGAAAATAAGAATAGGAAGAAGGAGAAGAAGAAGAGAAGAAGAGGAGAGGAAGAAGAGGAGAAAAAAATAAGAAGAGGAAGAAGAAGAAAAAAAAGAGGAGAAGAAGAAGGAATAGAGGAGAATAAGAAAAATAAGAAACGGAATAGAGGAGAAGAAGAAAAAAATTGATTTTTTCTATTTTTTTCTTCCTCTCCTCTATTCCTTCTTCTTCTCCTCATTTTTTTCTTCTATTTTTTCTTCTTCTTCTTCTCCTCTTTTTTTTCTTCTTCTTCCTCTTCTTATTTTTTATGGGAACGAGGGTGTCGAGGATAGGGAACTAGGGTAGAGGGTCGAGGGTCACCGAGGGGTCGAGGGTCATCGAGGGGTTGAGGGTCAAGGGTCGAGGATCGCCGAGGGGTCGGGAGGGGGACGTCGATCAACCGCCTCTTGCTCGACCAACTCTCGAGGACACCCAAACCCTAGAAAAAAACATTGTCGATCCCCTACCCCCTCCCACCCTTATCCGGCAAACTCTCTCGAGATTTATAAGAGATTTGTCAAGAATGCCCCCATTATGGATGTGCATAATTAAGTTGATCCATATTTTTCCTGATCTCATCTACCATTCTATATGTGCATGTTCTCTTGTGTCAAATATTGAAGAAATCCATGGTTTCATAATTAGCCGGAAGTAACAAGCGCATGATGGTATGAAGCTCTCCAAAATTATTTTGGAACGGAGTCCTGATAGGATAATTCGCTTTTTGGTATGAAGTTCAGCAAAGGCCTTCCAAATAGCGATATTCGAAAGGCTCTTGCTGAACTTCGTACCAAAAAGCGAATTATCCTATCAGGACTCCGTTCCAAAATAACTTTGGGGAGCTTAATACCATCATGTTCCTGTTACTTCCGGCTAATGATGAAGCCATGGTTTTCTTGAATCCTTTGACACTAGACAACGTGACATATAGAAGGGTAGATGAGATCAGGAAAAATAGGGACCATTTTCTGCACATCCAGAATGGCACCATCTTGTTAAATCCCTTGTTTGACATTCATGAGAGAGACGGTCCAGACGTCGGACATTCATGAGGGAGGCGTTCCGTTCCAAACCCTAGAAGTGTTGCCGAGGCCACCCCAGACCCTAGAAGCGTCAAGGCCACCCAAATTTACCAAGTTAAAAGAGCATTGTCGAGGCCACCCCAAACCCTAGAAGCGTTGTCGAGGCCACCCCAAACCGTAGAAGCATTGAGGCCACTAATCAATATTCCTTGTTGTGATTAGCTAGCTAGGTCTATGTTTGCCACTATTAATATATCAATCTCTCATGTTCGCATATTAATTGCCATGTTGTAATATTTGCAGAAACTATGGAGCAACAAAGAGACTTCAAACAAGAAGAGATATTGGGGGACATAATCCGCGACGAACATTATGTCTTGTCGTATCTCAACAACACCGATGGTCTGGAAGGAGAGGAAGCAGGTTACGGTGATCGAACAATGGAGGAGGAAGGTCATGATCATGATGGCTCCGGCAACCGAATGCCGGTGGAAGAAGGAGACCATGATGACAACTCCGGTGACCGAACGGTGTAGGGATCAGCTGTTGCAAAGTCCGGCGAGGTATATATATTAAGCCTATGCGGACTAGCTAATTGATGCATTAATTGTTTTGGTATGTACATATATTAACTCTTCTTTCTTCTTTTATAGCCCTCCGGATCGAGACAAACTTAGGTAACGAGACGAGGCCTAAAGAAAAGGTTGCGTGTGGATGAAAGGTTCACAATCACAGCAATCGCGGACGATGGCCAACCGATTGAACCCGAGCGGACTAAGAATGCATTTTCTGCTCAGTGCGGAGCTATTTTTAGGGACAACATCCTGATCAGCCTTCAACTATGGAATAAGCCTAAGAAAGAAGAACCTCAAGTTTCTTATGTCACCGATAGAGAGAAATATGATCTTTGGACCTTGCTGAAGGCAAATTTCATCCTACCGCCAGAGGAGGATCCGAATAAGCCAGTTATAGAGCCACTGGTCAAGTCGTATGCTCTTAAAAAGATGGAAGAGCTATTCAAGAGGTGGAAGAATGAGTTGAAATCAAAGTTTGTCGACAAAAAGAAGACTCCAGAGTTCGTCGACCGATTTGGGAAGGTAAGAGATCACTGGCCCGCATTGTGGCCTACAAGACATTGGACACGAGTAAGAAGATGTCAGAGATAAACAAGATAAAGGCTGCAAAGAAGCAGTGGCACCACCGCACTGGGTCAGGCGGCTACCTCAAAGCGCGACCGTCGTGAGACAAAGCTGAGTAGGACCTGATTGATAAAGGGGTCAAACCAGAGACATTGAATGGGCCTGACCATTCGAGGACTTGGTTCTTCAGGGTTGGGGGAACTTTGGACCCTGAAATAGGGAAGTGCCGTTGGACGGACGAGCAACTTGCAACACCCATCACGAAGCTTCAGGCAGCAATCAAGGCAGCACATGAAGGGGTGTTCATTCCGGACAGAGAGAATGACGAGCTGACTGGGGCCCTCGGGAATCCCGAGCACCCTGGATGAACACGAGGCGCGCCAAGCTTAGTTTCATGGAAGACTGGGTTTCCGGGCGCAGCCGGTTACAAAACCTGGGAGAGGAAGAGGAAACAGGAGCTGAGCGATATACAGAAGCTCAAAGCAAGAGTACTGAAGCTAGAGGAGAGCCAGCGAGCTGCCGACCAACCATCTTAGTGGCACGAAGCTACCCTAGAAGCTCAGTGGAGAAGCAGCGTGGCTTCCATGGAGCTCGTTTAGCAGCCTGACTTCAAGGCTCCTAGCTACCTCGTGGATGCTATCACGGAGGCTGAACATTGCCAGCTTATGACAAAATGGCAAAACATCACCTTGAAGGCGGCTGTCGGCACTGTTCCACCTCCTCAACCCGACGGAACTTTTCACCGTCGTCCGATTCCAGAGGGCTATGCTGTTGTGATGGCTGATGAAGTAATGGAGGGATTTGAGG
Source organism: Triticum dicoccoides (assembly GCF_002162155.2). Lineage (NCBI taxonomy): Eukaryota > Viridiplantae > Streptophyta > Magnoliopsida > Poales > Poaceae > Triticum > Triticum dicoccoides. Next base: position 20,243,585 of record NC_041393.1, on the reverse strand, counting down.
AGCTCGAGCTTGACTACCCTACAGGTGAAGGGGAGATTCAGCTGGGTCTTGCTCTGAAGACTCCATGTCTATGGCGAAGGAGTACATCAAGCTTCAAAACTGGACGCCTCCTCCTCCTCCTCCTCATCCGGCAAGTCAGGGCACTCTGCCTCCTCCTCCGCCTCCTCCTCCGGCGCGTGAAGGCACTCCGGTTCCTTCTTCGCCTCCTCCAACGAGCAGTCCGCCTCCTCTGGCACGTGAGGGCACTACAGCTCCTCCTCCACCTCCTCCGGCGCGTCAGCCGACTCCGCCGCGTCAGAAACAGTGGAAAAGAGAGCCCGACGCTCCAGCGGCTAGCAGTAGTAGAAGCAGAGGAGGGAAGCAGTTCAAATACGGTCCATCTCTCAAGGCTCCGAAAAAGTTACCTTATGAGAGGACCAAGAAGGAAAACAAGGACATCCGTCATGCCGAAGTGAGGGACTTTTTTGCACCAAAACCTCCACCTCCGAAGCAAACGATAGATCTGGTGAAATTGAAGCAGACTATCGATGCCCTGAAGTGACCACCGCCACCTCCGCCGGATTCCAACTATGAGCGCACTATTAAGAAGACATATAAGAGCATCTCCAGCCACACCCCCAATAGGCCCCCCAGGCGAATTTTTTGCGCCGGTGGCAGAAAATCGGCCCAGTCGCGCCCCCAGGATCTCGTTTAGCGCCGGTTTGGGCGAAATCCAGAGCCGGCGGTCCCGACCCGAACCCAAGCGACCGGGTGTCGCCTGGGCGCACCGGCGGAAGCGAAAAGAGGCGTGGGGCCACTCCGTCGGTGACTGGAAGACTTTTTCCTGCCGTTTCCTCCCACTTCCCCCTCTCTTCTCCATTCCTCCCGCCAAACCCCGCCTCTGTTGGGGAACGTAGTAATTTCAAAAAATTTCCTACGCACACGCAAGATCATGGTGATGCATAGCAACGAGAGGGGAGAGTATTGTCCACGTACCCTCGTAGACCGAAAGCGGAAGCGTTATGACAACGTGGTTGATGTAGTCGTACGTCTTCACGATCCGACCGATCCAAGTACCGAACGTACGGCACCTCCGAGTTCAGCACACGTTCAGCTCGATGACGATCCCCGGACTCCGATCCAGTAGGGTGTCAGGGATGAGTTCCGTCAGCACGACGGTGTGGAGACGATGATGATGTTCTACCGACGTAGGGCTTCACCTAAGCACCACAACGATATGACCGAGGTGGAATATGGTGGAGGGGGGCACCGCACACGGCTAAGGAACGATCACGAAGATCAACTTGTGTGTTCTGGGGTGCCCCCTGCCCCCGTATATAAAGGAGGGAGGGGGGAGGTGCGGCCGGCCCCTAGGGGTGCGCCTGGAGGAGTCCTACTCCCACCGGGAGTAGGACTCCCCCCTCTTGCCTTGTAGGAGAAGGAAAGGGGGAAGGGGAAAGAGGAA
>NC_041393.1:20220981-20241926 GCF_002162155.2 Triticum dicoccoides | reverse complement strand
CGCGGCCTGCCCTGGCCGGCCCTCCTCTTCTCCCTTAGGGCCCATGTAGGCCCATTAACCCTCGGGGGGTTCCGGTAAACCCCCGGCACTCCGGTAAAATCCCGATTTCACCCGGAACGATTCCGATATCCAAATATAGGCTTCCAATATATCAATCTTTATGTCTCGACTATTTCGAGACTCCTCGTCATGTCCGTGATCATATCTGGGACTCCGAACAACCTTTAGTGCATCAAAACTTATAAACTCATAATAAAATTGTCATCGTAACGTTAAGCGTGCGGACCCTACGGGTTCGAGAACTATGTAGACATGACCTAGAACTGTTTCCGGTCAATAACCAATAGCGGAACCTGGATGTTCATATTGGCTCCTACATATTCTACGAAGATCTTTATTGGTCAAAACGCATAACAACATACGTTTCTCCCTTTGTCATCGTCATGTTACTTGCCTGAGATTCGATCGTCGATATCCAATACCTAGTTCAATCTCGTTACCAGCAAGTTTCTTTACTCGTTAAGTAATGCATCATTCCGTAACTAACTCATTAGCTACATTGCTTGCAAGGATTGTAGTGATGTGCATTACCGAGAGGGCCCACAGATACCTCTTCGACAATCGGAGTGGCAAATCCTAATCTCGAAATACGCCAACCCAACAAGTACCTTGGAGACACCTGTAGAGCACCTTTATAATCACCCAGTTATGTTGTGACCTTTGGTAGCACACAAAGTGTTCCTCCGGTAAACGGGTGTTGCATATCATAGTCATAGGAACATGTATAAGTCATGAAGAAAGCAATAGCAGAATACTAAACGATCAAGTGCTAAGCTAACGGAATGGGTCAAGTCAATCACATCATTCTCCTAATGATGTGATCCTGTTAATCAAATGACAACACATGTCTAGTGTCAGGAAACATAACCATCTTTGATCAACGAGCTAGTCAAGTAGAGGCATACTAGTGACACTCTGTTTCTCTATGTATTCACATAAGTATTATGTTTCTGGTTAATACAATTCTAGCATGAATAATAAACATTTATCATGATATAAGGAAATAAATAACAACTTTATTATTGCCTCTAGGGCATATTTCCTTCAGTCTCCCACTTGCACTAGAGTCAGTAATCTAGATTACACAGTAATGATTCTAACACCCATGGAATCTTGGTTTTGATCATGTTTTGCTCGTGGAAGAGGCTTAGTCAACAGGTCTGCAACATTCAGATCCGTATGAATCTTGCAAATTTCTATGTCTCCCACCTAGACTAGATCCCGGATGGAATTGAAGCGTCTTTTGATGTGCTTGGTTCTCATGTGAAATCTGGATCCCTTCGCTAAGGCAATTGCTCCAGCATTGTCACAAAAGATTTTCATTGGACCCGATGCACTAGGTATGACACCTAGATCGGATATGAACTCCTTCATCTAGACTCCTTCATTTGCTGCTTCCGAAGCAGCTATGTACTCCGCTTCACACGTAGATCCCGCCATGACGCTTTGTTTAGAACTGCACCAACTGGCAGCTCCACCATTCAATGTAAACACGTATCCGGTTTGCGATTTAGAATCGTCCGGATCAATATCAAAGCTTGCATCAACGTAACCATTTACGATGAGCTCTTTGTCACCTCCATATACGAGAAACATATCCTTAGTCCTTTTCAGGTATTTCAGGATGTTCTTGACCGCTGTCCAGTGATCCACTCCTAGATTACTTTGGTACCTCCCTTCTAGACTTATAGCAAGGCACACATCAGGTCCGGTACACAGCATTGCATACATGATAGAGCCTATGGCTGAAGCATAGGGAACATCTTTCATCTTCTCTCTATCTTCTGCAGTGGTCGGGCTTTGAGTCTTACTCAACTTCACACCTTGTAACACAGGCAAGAACCCTTTCTTTGCTTGATCCATTTTGAACTTCTTCAAAACTTTGTCAAGGTATGTGCTTTGTGAAAGTCCAATTAAGCGTCTTGATCTATCTCTATAGATCTTAATGCCCAATATGTAAGCAGCTTCACCGAGGTCTTTCATTGAAAAACTCTTATTCAAGTATCCCTTTATGCTATCCAGAAATTCTATATCATTTCCGATCAGTAATATGTCATCCACATATAATATCAGAAATGCTACAGAGCTCCCACTCACTTTCTTGTAAATACAGGCTTCTCCAAAAGTCTGTATAAAACCAAATGCTTTGATCACACTATCAAAGCGTTTATTCCAACTCCGAGAGGCTTGCACCAGTCCATAAATGGATCGATGGAGCTTGCACACTTTGTTAGCTCCCTTTGGATCGACAAAACCTTATGGTTGCATCATATACAACTCTTCTTCCAGAAACCCGTTCAGGAATGCAGTTTTGACATCCATCTGCCATATTTCATAATCATAAAATGCAGCAATCACTAACATGATTCGGACAGACTTAAGCATCGCTATGGGTGAGAAAGCATCATCGTAGTCAATCCCTTGAACTTGTCGAAAACCTTTTGCGACAAGTCGAGCTCTGTAGACAGTAACATTACCGTCAGCGTGAGTCTTCTTCTTGAAGATCCATTTATTTTCAATTGCTTGCCGATCATTGGGCAAGTCAACCAAAGTCCACACTTTGTTCTCATACATGGATCCCATCTCAGATTTCATGGCCTCAAGCCATTTTGCGGAATCTGGGCTCACCATCGCTTCTTCATAGTTCGTAGGTTCATCATGGTCTAGTAACATGACTTCCAGAACAGGATTACCATACCACTCTGGTGCGGATTTTATTCTGGTTGATCTACGAGGTTCAGTAACAACTTGATCTGAAGTTCCATGATCATCATCATTAACTTCCTCACTAATTGGTGTAGGTGTCACAGGAACAGATTTCTGTGATGAGCTACTTTCCAATAAGGGAGCAGGTACAGTTACCTCATCAAGTTCTACTTCCCTCCCACTCACTTCTTTCAAGAGAAACTCCTTCTCTAGAAAGGATCCATTCTTAGCAACGAATGTCTTGCCTTCGGATATGTGATACAAGGTGTACCCAACAGTTTCCTTTGGGTATCCTATGAAGACACATTTCTCCGATTTGGATTCGAGCTTATCAGGTTGAAGTTTTTTCACATAAGCATCGCAGCCCCAAACTTTTAGAAACAACAACTTTGGTTTCTTGCAAAACCACAGTTCGTAAGGTGTCGTATCAACGGATTTTGATGGTGCCCTATTTAACATGAATGCGGCGTCTCTAAAGCATAACCCCAAAACGATAGCGGTAAATCAATAAGAGACATCATAGATTGCACCATATCAAGTAAAGTACGATTACGATGTTCGGACACACCATTATGCTGTGGAGTTCCGGGTGGCATGAGTTGCGAAACTATTCCGCTTTGTTTCAAATGTAGACCAAACTCGTAACTCAAATATTCTCCTCCAGGATCAGATCGTAGAAACTTTATTTTCTTGTTACGATGATTTTCAACTTCACTCTGAAATTCTTTGAACTTTTCAAATGTTTCAGACTTATGTTTCATTAAGTAGATATATCCATATCTGCTCAAATCATCCGTGAAGGTGAGAAAATAATGATATCCACCACGAGCCTCAACATTCATTGGACCACATACATCTGTATGTATGATTTCCAATAAATCTGTTGCTTTCTCCATTGTACCAGAGAACGGCATTTTAGTCATCTTGCCCAAAAGGCACGGTTCACAAGTACCAAGTGATTCATAATCAAGTCGTTCCAAAAGTCCATCAGTATGGAGTTTCTTCATGCGCTTTACACCGATATGACCCAAACGGCAGTGCCACAAGTAAGTTGCACTATCATTATTAACTCTGCATCTTTTGGCTTCAACATTATGAATATGTGTATCACTACTATCGAGATTCAACAAACATAGACCACTCTTCAAGGGTGCATGACCATAAAAGATATTACTCATATAAATAGAACAACCATTATTCTCTGATTTAAATGAATAACCGTCTCGCATTAAACAAGATCCAGATATAATGTTCATGCTCAACGCTAGCACCAAATAACAATTATTTAGGTCTAATACTAATCCCGAAGGTAGATGTAGAGGTAGCGTGCCGACCGCGATCACATCGACTTTGGAACCATTTCCCACGCGCATCGTCACCTCGTCCTTGGCCAGTGTTCGCTTAATCCGTAGTCCCTGTTTCGAGTTGCAAATATTAGCAACAGAACCAATATCAAATACCCAGGTGCTACTTCGAGCTCTAGTAAGGTACACATCAATAACATGTATATCACATATACCTTTGTTCACCTTGCCATCCTTCTTATCTGCCAAATACTTGGGGCAGTTTCGCTTCCAGTGACCAGTGTGCTTGCAGTAGAAGCACTCAGTTTTAGGTTTAGGTCCAGACTTGGGTTTCTTCTCCTGAGCAGCAACTTGCTTGCTGTTCTTCTTGAAGTTCCCCTTCTTCTTCCCTTTGCCCTTTTTCTTGAAACTAGTGGTCTTGTTGACCATCAACACTTGATGCTCCTTCTTGATTTCTACCTCCGCAGCCTTTAGCATTGCGAAGAGCTCGGGAATTATCTTTTCCATCCCTTGCATATTATAGTTCATCACAAAGCTTTTGTAGCTTGGTGGCAGTGATTGGAGAATTATGTCAATGATGCTATCATCCGGAAGATTAACTCCCAGTTGAATCAAGTGATTATTATACCCAGGCATCTTGAGTATATGCTCACTGACAAAACTATTCTCCTCCATCTTGCAGCTATAGAACTTATTGGAGACTTCATATCTCTCAATCCGGACATTTGCTTGTAATATTAACTTCAACTCCTGGAACATCTCATATGCTCCATGACGTTCAAAACGTCGTTGAAATCCCGGTTCTAAGCCGTAAAGCATGGCACACTGAACTATCGAGTAGTCATCAGCTTTGCTCTGCCAGACGTTCACAACATCTGGTGTTGCTCCTGCAGCAGGCCTGGCACCCAGCGGTGCTTCCAGGACATAATTCTTCTATGCAACAATGAGGATAATCCTCAAGTTACGGACCCAGTCCGTGTAATTGCTACCATCATCTTTCAACTTTGCATTCTCAAGGAACGCATTAAAATTCAACGGAACAACAACACGGGCCATCTATCTACAATCAACATAGACAAGCAAGATACTATCAGGTACTAAGTTCATGATAAATTTGAGTTCAATTAATCATATTACTTAAGAACTCCCACTTAGAAAGACATCTCTCTAATCCTCTAAGTGATCACGTGATCCAAATCAACTAAACCATAACCGATCATCACGTGAAATGGAGTAGTTTTCAATGGTGAACATCACTATGTTGATCATATCTACTATATGATTCACGCTCGACCTTTCGGTCTCAGTGTTCCGAGGCCATATCTGCATATGCTAGGCTCGTCAAGTTTAACCTGAGTATTCTGCGTGTGCAAAACTGGCTTGCACCCGTTGTAGATGGACGTAGAGCTTATCACACCCGATCATCACGTGGTGTCTGGGCACGACGAACTTTGGCAACGGTGCATACTCAGGGAGAACACTTTTATCTTGAAATTTAGTGAGAGATCATCTTATAATGCTACCGTCAATCAAAGCAAGATAAGATGCATAAAAGATAAACATCACATGCAATCAATATAAGTGATATGATATGGCCATCATCATCTTGTGCTTGTGATCTCCATCTTCGAAGCACCTCCATGATCACCATCGTCACCGGCGCGACACCTTGATCTCCATCGTAGCATCATTATCGTTTACGCCGTCTATTGCTTCTACGACCATCGCTACCGCTTAGTGATAAAGTAAAGCAATTACAGGGTGTTTGCATTTCATACAATAAAGCGACAACCATATGGCTCCTGCCAGTTGCCGATAACTTCGGTTACACAACATGATCATCTCATACAATAAAATATAGCATCACGTCTTGACCATATCACATCACAACATGCCCTGCAAAAACAAGTTAGATGTCCTCTAATTTGTTGTTGCAAGTTTTACGTGGCTGCTACGGGCTTAGCAAGAACCATTCTTACCTACGCATCAAAAACCACAACGATAGTTTGTCAAGTTGGTGCTGTTTTATCCTTCACAAGGACCGGGCGTAGGCACACTCGGTTCAATTAAAGTGAGAGAGACAGACACCCGCCAGTCACCTTTAAGCACGAGTGCTCGTAACGGTGAAACCAGTCTCGCGTAAGCGTACGCGTAATGTCGGTCCGGGCCGCTTCATCTCACAATACCGCTGAACCAAAGTATGACATGCTGGTAAGTAGTATGACTTGTATCGCCCACAACTCACTTGTGTTCTACTCGTGCATATGACATCTACGCATAAAACCTGGCTCGGATGCCACTGTTGGGGAACGTAGTAATTTCAAAAAATTTCCTACGCACACGCAAGATCATGGTGATGCATAGCAACGAGAGGGGAGAGTATTGTCCATGTACCCTCGTAGACCGAAAGCGGAAGCGTTATGACAACGCGGTTGATGTAGTCGTACGTCTTCACGATCCGAGCAATCCAAGTACCGAACGTACGACACCTCCGAGTTCAGCACACGTTCAGCTCGATGACGATCCCCGGACTCCGATCCAGCAGGGTGTCGGGGATGAGTTCCGTCAGCAGGACAGCGTGGTGACGATGATGATGTTCTACCGACGCAGGGCTTCGCCTAAGCACCGCAACGATATGACCGAGGTGGAATATGGTGGAGGGGGGCACCGCACACGGCTAAGGAACGACCATGAAGATCAACTTGTGTGTTCTGGGGTGCCCCCCTGCCCCCGTATATAAAGGAGGGAGGGGGGAGGTGCGGCCGGCCCCTAGGGGTGCGCCTGGAGGAGTCCTACTCCCACCGGGAGTAGGACTCCCCCTCTTGCCTTGTAGGAGAAGGAAAGGGGGAAGGGGAAAGAGGAAAGGGGGAGCCGCCACCCTTCCTTGTCCTATTCGGACTAGGGGGGAGGGGGCGCGCGGCCTGCCCTGTCCGGCCCTCCTCTTCTCCCTTAGGGCCCATGTAGGCCCATTAACCCCCGGGGGGTTCCGGTAACCCCCCGGTACTCCGGTCAAATCCCAATTTCTCCCGGAATGATTCCGATATCCAAATATAGGCTTCCAATATATCAATCTTTATGTCTCGACCATTTCGAGACTCCTCGTCATGTCCGTGATCATATCCGGGACTCCGAACAACCTTCGGTACATCAAAACTTATAAACTCATAATAAAACTGTCATCGTAACGTTAAGCGTGCGGACCCTACGGGTTTGAGAACTATGTAGACATGACCTAGAACTGTTTCCGGTCAATAACCAATAGCGGAACCTGGATGTTCATATTGGCTCCTACATATTCTATGAAGATCTTTATCGGTCAAACCGCATAACAACATACGTTGTTCCCTTTGTCATCGGTATGTTACTTGCCCGAGATTCGATCGTCGGTGTCCAATACCTAGTTCAATCTCGTTACCGGCAAGTCTCTTTACTCGTTACGTAATGCATCATTCCGTAACTAACTCATTAGCTACATTGCTTGCAAGGCTTGTAGTGATGTGCATTACCGAGAGGGCCCAGAGATACCTCTCCGACAATCGGAGTGACAAATCCTAATCTTGAAATACGCCAACCCAACAAGTACCTTCAGAGACACCTGTAGAGCACCTTTATAATCACCTAGTTACGTTGTGATGTTTGGTAGCACACAAAGTGTTCCTCCGATAAACGGGAGTTGCATAATCTCATAGTCATAGGAACATGTATAAGTCATGAAGAAAGCAATAGCAGAATACTAAACGATCAAGTGCTAAGATAACAGAATGGGTCAAGTCAATCACATCATTCTCCTAATGATGTGATCCCGTTAATCAAATGACAACACATGTCTATGGTCAGGAAACATAACCATCTTTGATCAACGAGCTAGTCAAGTAGAGGCATACTAGTGACACTCTGTTTGTCTATGTATTCACACAAGTATTATGTTTCCGGTTAATACAATTCTAGCATGAATAATAAACATTTATCATGATATAAGGAAATAAATAACAACTTTATTATTGCCTCTAGGGCATATTTCCCTCAGCCTCCACCCCTGCCGTTCTGCCCGCCATGCCGCCAAAGAAGTACGTGATGCCGCGCGCCGCGACGGATCCCGCCGCCGCCCCGCCGAAGCAAAGGAAGCCTAGGGCTCCGCTGGCCAAGCCCCCCGACATGACCAACACCGAGTGGAAGGCGAATGTGAAGCGCCGGGAAGCCGTCACCGCTGACAGGCGCAACAGGGCCAAGAAGGCCAGGGAGCGCGCGGCGGCCGAACGAGCGGATGCGGCGTGCGTGGCAGCTGCGGAGTGCGCGGCGGCCGAACAAGCGCGTGCGGCGATGATGAATCCACCCAGGCATTCGTACGCGCCCTGGAGCCAGCAAAGCGTCGGCTCTCCGGCCGACCCATGGAGCACGCCGTCGCTGAGCTATGCCGATGGGGACGCCCATGGCGGCTTCAACCCCAACATTACTTTCCCCCATGGGAGCCCCCTCCAGCGCACGCCCTCGCCTGCATTCGCCGGCGTGTAGTACCTGCCGTACATGTACTCGCCACCGGACTACGCAGCCTCACGACGCCTCCTCTCCGCTGCGGCCTCTACTCACAAGCCTCCTCCTCGTCGCATCTTGGCGACGCCGAGACGACGGAGGCCGACATGGAGGACATCATCGCAGCCGGCTCGGCTGCGGCCGCCGCTTCCCCCGGGTTCGCTACGCAGGACCTCGCCGGCGTGGACGACGAGCTCGACTACGGCGAGGAAGAGCCAGAGGAGGAAGAGGAAGAGGAGGAGGAGCCGGCGCCAGCGCCGGTGAGGAAAAGCAAGAAGAAGAAGAAGAGGAAGGCCAAGTTCGGCGAACCACACATCAAATGGGCGTCTAAGGAAGAAGAGTGCCTCGCTGAAGCATGGAAGGTCGTCTGCCTTAACCCGGTCACCGGCACGAATCAAAGCATCGAGACATATTGGGACCGCATCAAGGCCGAGTTCGACGAGCGGAAGCTCGTCGACCCCTACTTCAAAGGCATGCACATGAAGCGGGGGGTCAAAGGGGATGGCGAACCATTGGTCGCTCATTCAAACGGCGTGCAACATATGACATGGGATCGTCGAGGAGGTCGCGGCTCACCCGGAGAGCGACATGAGCATCGAGGATCAGGTATCGCACGCCGTCCATGTTGCTGCCTTTTCGCCGCGCGTGCGCTCTTTCGCCTTGCGCGCACTCTGGGGCCGACTGATGTTCTTTCTCGGCGCAGTTGTTGTGCATGTTCACCATGTTCCGCGAAGACAACAACAATGCAAACTTCAAGTACGTCCACGTCTTCAAGTGCATCGACAAGTGCGAGAAATGGGCGGCCGCCTGGTGCACCCTCGCCAAGGCGAAAGAGACGTACAAGCCGGACGGGCCGACAATGGGCGCGGCCGATGGACGCCTGGACGTCAACAAAGGTGCCAAGAAGGTGAAATACACCGAGAATGCTGCCGCGCGCGTGCAAGAGTCCATCGTGCACTACATCGCCCATGCCAAAAACAGGGCCGCCGAGCGAGAGGAGAAAACAGAGGCGAGGTGGGCTGTTTTGATGACGAACAACGCCGTCAAACTTGACTTGCTCTGCGCCAACACCGTTGCGAAACTCCAAGCTCAAGATGCCAAGAAGAGGAACAACGACCTCGCCTTCTTGATGAGGGGCGCTGACATGCTCCAGAGCGGCGACAAGAAGCTCAAGGCGTGGTTGTTAGCCCAGCGCGGCCTCATCCTGAAACAGATACCGGCGACGCTGCCGCCGCCTCCCAGCCCGATGGCTGCTGATGACGACGACGAGACCAGGGACGACGATGTCTCCGCCTCCGCGACTCCCAACCCCACCGACGATGCCTCCATGATTCCCAGCCTCGCCGATGATGCCTCCACCGCGCCCAGCAGCACAGAAGACGCACCAAACAACCCGCAAGCCGCGCCGATTCCTCCCAGCCCGCGTACACCGACGACTACGCCGCCGGAGGTTGAGCTTGACGCTTGATGTACTCCTTCCACGCACTTCATTTTTTGTACGCCGAACTACTGCGTGTCCTTTTATTTTGATCGCCGAACTGTGGCACCGACTCACCAAACTATTGCGATGATCGCCGGTTTGCTGTTTCTTTGAGCGGGAATGATGTTTTTCGAATATGGAGCGCCTTGGGGGGCGGTGCCTGGGTGCGTGGCTGGGAAAAAGAACCCCAAGGGCCGATCTAGCACCGGCTCGCCCCCAGGCCACTCTTTTTCGGCGCCCTGGGGGGGCGAACGGCTGGAGATGCTCTAAGGAAGCGGTGCGGTCGGGAAGTTTGAGCAGTGATGCAAGATTAGCAGCACGAAGAAGTGGGAAACAAATTCCCCAGCTCGACGAACAGGCGAAGCAAACGTGCCCCCTGCTCAAGGTCTCTAGCGATATCATCGCTAATATTCCGGGGATGGTGCCCAATACCAATCTTGGTGATTACCTGCCTGATGATGTACCCATTGAAGTCATGGAGGTGGACGAATTCAGATACGAGTACGGGAGGCCTCTCGTCAAACCTGATATCCTCGTCTAACAATGATGATGCAAAGACTCCATGAATGGTACATGGAAAGATGCAGGCAGTCTGGGAGGCATACTTTGACAATTAGAATTAAAGAGGAGCACGACCTCATTGGAATGGATATTTTGAATATTGAACTTGACGAGTTATTCCAGTTATACAATCAAAAGGCCCTCGACTAAACACTCATGACTTGCTACTGTCTGTAAGTACTACTTCTGTAATTAAGTCTCTATATATAGCTCAGCTCTTTCATTGCATGTATATAATTATCCTCATTATATTATGCAGGTTGAAGATCGTCGAATGCAGGAAAACAAATATCTATGACATTGGGTTCATTAACCCAAATATCATACATGAATACACGGTCAAATACAAAGCCAAAGAGACCGAGGACAACTTGCTACAATCGTTGATTAAAAATCAAAACAAAGATAAAGTACTCTTTCCTTACAACTTCCAGTGAGTGTTACTGTCTTGTGCATATTTGGTTTTCCTTACTCGAGGTTAATTATAGTAATGTAATTGATGAGTTATGCATGCATGCGCAACTTTCACTTTATTTTGCTAGAGATTAAGCTTGAAACTGGAATAGTAACACTCTTGGACTCTAGAAGAAAAAAAATCCCGAGGAGTATGCGAACATGACTGATATGCTCCAGAGGTAAGTTCAATCGATCATTATCGCATCATCTCGGCAACTTTGTTCATTTTCTGATATCAAGTAATTATTCTCTTTGTCTGGATGGGTTTGGAAATAGTTCGCCACCATTGCTTCGGCACTGTCGAAGGAGCTGCGTGATATGTCTCCGTCGTATCTACTTTTCCAAACACTTTTGCCCTTGTTTTGTACTCTAACTTGCATGATTTGAATGGAACTAACCCGGACTGACACTGTTTTTAGCAGAACCGTCATGGTGTTATTTTTGTGCAGAAATAAAAGTTCTCGGAATGACCTGAAAATCCATGGAGTAACTTTTTGGAATTAATAAAAAATATGGAAAAAGAATCAACGTCAGGGGGCCCACATCCTGTCCACGAGGATGGGGGCCGCCCCCCTGCCTCGTGGGCCCCCTGAAGCTCACCAACCTCAACTCCAACTCCATATATTCACGTCCGGGGAGAAAAAAATCAGAGAGAAGGATTCATCATGTTTTACGATACGGAGCCGCTGCCAAGCCCTAAACTCTCTCGGGAGGGCTGATCTGGAGTCCGTTCAGGGCTCCGGAGAGGGGAATCCGTCACCGTCGTCATCATCAACCATCCTCCATCACCAATTTCATGATACTCACCGCCGTGCGTGAGTAATTCCATCATAGTCTTGCTGGACGGTGATAGGTTGGATGAGATTTAACATGTAATCGAGTTAGTTTTGTTAGGGTTTGATCCCTAGTATCCATTATGTTCTGAGATTTATGTTGCTATGACTTTGCTATGCTTAATGCTTGTCACTAGGGCCCGAGTGCCATGATTTCAGATCTAAACCTATTATGTTTTCATGAATATATGTGAGTTCTTGATCCTATCTTGCAAGTCTATACTCACCTATTATGTGTTATGATCCGACAACCCCGAAGTGACAATAATCGTGACCACTCTCGGTGATGACCGTAGTTTGAGGAGTTCATGTATTCACTAAGTGTTAATGCTTTGGTCCAGTACTCTATTGAAAGGAGGCCTTAATATCCCTTAGTTTCCAATAGGACCCCGCTGCCACGGGAGGGTAGGACAAAAGATGTCATGCGAGTTCTTTTCCATAAGCACGTATGGCTATATTCGGAATACATGCCTATATTACATTGATGAACTGGAGCTAGTTTTGTGTCACCCTATGTTATAACTATTACGTGAGGAATTGCATCCGACATAACTATCCATCACTGATCCAATGCCTACGAGCTTTTCACATATTTCTCTTTGCTACTGTTAGTTTTGCCACTTTTACCGTTACTTCCATACTACTTTGCTACTAAATACTTTGCTGTAGATATTAAGTTATCCAGGTGTGGTTGAATTGACAACTCAACTACTAATAATTGAGAATATTCTTTGGCTCCCCTTGTGTCGAATCAATAAATTTGGGTTGAATACTCTACCCTCGAAAACTGTTGCGATCCCCTATACTTGTGGGTTATCAAGAATATTTTCTGGTGCATTTTCCGGGGAGCATAGCTCTATTCTTTGAGTCACTTGGGATTTATATCTGTTGATCACTATGAAGAACTTGAAAGACGAAAGAACCAAGATTTATCCCTCAACTATGAGGGGAGGTAAGGAACTACCATCTAGCTCTGCACTTGATTCTCCTTCTGTTTTGAGTAAGCTTGCGACACCTAAACCTGCCTCTACTATTAATTCTGATATGTCGCATGTTATTGATGATGCCACTTCTGCTATGCATGATACTTATGATGAAACTACTTCTATGCTTGATACTACTGTGCCATTAGGTGAATTTCTTGATGAACAACTTGCTAGGGCTAGAGAGAATGAAATTATTGAAGCTGATGAAAGTGATGATGAAGATTCCCCCCTAGATATGAATTGCCTGTTGTGCCTAAGGATTATGTTATGGATGAAGAAACTGCTAGAGATTTTCTTCCTTGCAATGATAGATCTGATCTTAAGAAGTTATTAGCTAAGCTTAAAGAAAATTCTCTGAATGCTAGAATGAAATATGACCCTGCTTTTGCTACTTAACCTATCTGTGTTACTGATAAGGATTATGATTTCTCTGTTGATCCTGAGATAATTACTTTGGTTGAATCTGATCCTTTTTATGGCTATGAATCTGAAACTGTTGTGGCACATCTTACTAAATTGAATGATATAGCCACCCTATTCACTAATGATGAGAGGACTCATTACTACTATATCCTTAAGATATTTACGTTCTCATTAAAGGGTGATGCTAAAACGTGGTTTAATTCTCTTGATCCTGGTTGTGTGCCTAGTCCCTAGGATATGATTTATTACTTCTCTGCTAAATATTTCCCCGCTCATAAGAAACACGCTTCTTTAAGGGACATATATAATTTTGTGCAAATTGAAGAAGAGAGTCCCCCACAAGCTTGGGGGAGGCTTCTCCGATTACTTAATGCTTTTCCTAATCATCCCCTCAAGAAAAATGAAATACTTGATATCTTTTATAATGGACTAACCGATGCTTCCAGAGACCACCTGGATAGTTGTGCTGGTTGTGTTTTCAGGGAAAGAACTGTTGATCAAGCTGAATTGCTATTGAATAATATGTTGACTAATGAAAATAATTGGACACTTCCTGAACCAACTCCGAAGCCAACTCCGAAGAAAAAAGGTGTTCTATTTCTCAGTCCTGAAGATATACAAGAGGCAAAGAAATCTACGAAAGAAAAGGGTATTAAAGCTGAAGATGTTAAGAATTTACCTCCTGTTGAAGAAATACAGGGCCTTAATATACCACCTATTGAAGAAGTACATGGTCTTGATAACCCGACGTAGGTAGTAAAGGTAAATTATCTCTATAGATATAATAAAGTTGAAATCCCGTCTACTAAGTTTGCTAGCCAATGCTTGGATGAGTTTGATGACTTTATGGCTAAACAAGAAAATTTCAATGCTTATGTTGGTAGACAATTGAAAAGTAATGCTTATATGATTGGACACTTGAGTGATTATATGTCTAGAGTTAAGAATGAACTTAAACTCATTAGTAAACATGCTTCTATGGTTACCACTCAAGTAGAACAAGTGCTTAAAGCTCAAAATGATTTTCTCAATGAATTAAATGATAAGAGAAATGATAATGCTGTTAGAGTTATGCCTAGAATGGGTAAAATGACTCAGGAACCTTTGTATCCTGAGGGCCATCCTAAGAGAATTGAGCAAGATTCTCAGAGAAACAATGTTGATGCACCTAGTCCTTCTAAAAAGAGGAAGAAAAATGATAGGACTTTGCATGCTTCTAGTGAACCTGTTGTTGACACACCTGAGAATCCCAATGATATTTCTATTTGTGTTGCTGAAACTCAATCTAGTGATGAACATGAACCTAGTGATAATGTTAATGATGATGTTCATGTTGATGCTCAACCTAGCAATAGTAATGATGTAGAGGTTGAACCTGCTGTTGATCTTGATAACCCACAATCAAAGAATAAACATTATGATAAGAGAGACTTCGTTGCTAGGATGCACGGTAAAGAAAGAGAACCATGGGTTCAGAAACCCATGCCTTCTGCTCCTAAACCATCCAAGAAAAGGATGATGAGGATTTTGAGTGCTTTGCTGAAATGATTAGACCTATCTTTTGCGTATGCGTTTGACTGATATGCTTAAAATAAATCCTTATGCTAAGTACATGAAAGATATTATTACGAATAAAAGAAAGATACCGGAAGCTGAAATTTCCACCATGCTTGCTAATTACACTTTTAAGGGTGGAATACCTAAGAAACTAGGAGATCCAGGAGTACCAACTATACCATGCTCCACTAAAAGAAACTATGTTAAAACTGCTTTATGTGATCTTGGAGCCGGTGTTTGTGTTATGCCTCTCTATTTATATCGTAGACTTGAATTGAATAAGTTGACACCTACTGAAATATCTTTGCAAATGGCCGATAAATCAACTGCTATACCTATCGGTATTTGTGAGGATGTGCCTATTGTGGTTGCAAACGTTACTATCCTAACGGACTTTGTTATTCTTGATATTCCCAAGGACGATAGTATGTCGATTATCCTTGGTAGAACCTTTTTGAACACTACAAGGGCTGTTATGGATTGCAACAAAGGCAATGTCACTTTTCTTGTTAATGGTAATGAGCATACGGTACACTTTCCGAGGAAACAACCTCAAGTTCACAGTATCAATTCTATTGGAAAAATTCCATCGATTATTATTGGAGGTTTTGAATTTCCTCTTCCTACTGTCAAGAAGAAATATGATATTCTTATTATCGGGGACGTACATACCCCCGTTGAGGTAACCTAGTGCTATTCGAAAATTCTCCGGTTTCATGCGATTCGGAATGAGTTTGTTAACAAGACTTGATCAACCTTGTTAGTGGATTCCTTTTGGTGAGCATGAGATGGATGAAGTTAGAAGGCACAACCTTCTGTACCTTCTTTCTACTTTCTATTATTTAGATTAAGTAAAGCAAAAATAGTATTTTCTGTTTGTTTTCTGATTTATCCTTGCAATAGAAAATACCCCGAAAATAAAAGTTCTCCAAATGCCCTGAAAATGAAATATGATTTTTTCTAGAATATTTGAGAATATCTGGCACTAAGAACACAGCAAGGGGAGCAAGCACCTGGCCACGAGGGTCCTGGGCGCGCCCACCCCCTGGGCGCCCCCTGCCTCATGGGCCCATGGTGGCCCCCCTCCACTCATTCCTGCACCCACACACTCCTTCCTCCCAAAAAAATCACGATCCAGCTCAAGCACGAGTACTAGCTCATTTTGCTGCCATTTTCGATCTCCTTGATCAAAGCTCCACTCACAAAACTACTTTGGGGGATTGTTCTTTGGTATGTGACTCCTCCATTAGTCCAATTAGTTTTTGTTCTAGTGCTTTATTCATTGCAAATTTTTGCTGCTAAGGTGACCCTGTTCTTGAGCTTGCATGTCAAATTTATATGGTCCCAAGTAGTTCTAATGCATGATATAGTCTCTAGGCACCTGTGGGAGTAGTTCCTATCAATTTTGTTGACTTTGGTTCACTTTTATTTCGAGTTACTAAAATTTTCAGAATTTTTTTAGAGGAAGAATTATGTCTAGGAAAATGTACCAAGGCGGTTCTTCAAGGAAGCAAGGACCCAAGCTCGCAATACGTGAGTCGGACGATGAACCGCCAAGGGAAGCTCAAGTGCGGCCTTGTGAATGGCCATCAGAAGATTTTATGGTCCAAGCAGGCATGAAGGATGAATTTGACGCGTATGTGCGTAATGCCGATCTTAAGGACTTCATGTCAGATAAGTGCTCCCAACACTACTACCTTACTGATTCCTTTGTGAGAAGGTTTAAATTCACATCTTCGTGCAATTCTCACACTGTTTTATTTGATCTTTATGATAAATCTTATACCATGGACCTAGAAGATTTTAATACTGCATGTAAACTCCCGCAGTGGGGCAATGTCAATGAACCTCATAAATATAAATATAAAGACTTTCTTGCTAGTATCACTATGGGGGAATCTAGAGAAATAGCACAAGCTACCATAGGGAGCATTCATTTCCCTGCTATACATTATTTTGCTCTCTTTATAGGTAGATGCATTAACAGTAAAGATGAAGCTTGTCATATGTGTGTTCCAGATCTTAGTGTCCTCAAGAGTGTTGTATTAGGTGATAAACAATATAACTTGGGGGACATTGTTGCACGAAGGCTGCATCTTAATGGTACATGTGGAGATTTGTTTGGTGGGATTTATGCAACTCGTGTAGCTAATTATCTTGGTGTACCCATACATGGAAGTGATATGGAGTTGCCTCCTGCTTATCTAGATTATAGTGCCATGGTTAGCCATCAATTTCTAGAGAGGAATGAACAGTTCCTCCAATACCGACTAATCTTTGACAGACTTCACACTGTCCATGTTGCTCTCCCTGCTCCTGGTTTCTTTGACTTTCAGGCAAAAAGGAGATATATTATAACTAGGGAGGAGGCGAACGAGTACGAGAGGAGGATGGAGGCAGCCCACCTCCAAGCTGCAGCTCATGAGACAACAGCTGCTGCATCTCAGTACGACCCCAGCTACCACTTTGATCCATGGGCATAGACCAACTTAGACAAAAAGCCTAAGCTTGGGGGAGTACGTATTTCTCGCCGACATTACATTCAAGTTCACACACTCATTCTAGTTGTCGGTGCTCATACTTTTTCATTGTACTATCCATGCTAGTTTATTTTCTTTTCTATGCCTTCTTCTTGTGTGCTTAATTATCTTAAGAAAAACCAAAATAATAATAATTAGTTGTAGCTTTTAGCTAGTTTACTTTCCATGCATGTAGTAGTAGTAACTAAAAGAAAACCCAAAAATATTTCTCGTTCTTCTTTTGCTTGTTGGGAGCTTTCTTGTGTAAATAGTTTTATTTCTTTTCTTTTCTTAGGGGGTCGAGAGGAGAAGACCATGATGAAAATGTTGAGTGGCTCTCATATGCATTATTGTTGATTTAACCAAGAGCCTATATTACCTTGTCTTCTCCTTTGAATTGAATGCTTACAGATTCCAGCTTAGTCCAATGCGCGTGCACTATTATTATTAGACACACCGTTCGGTCGTGCGAGTGAAATGCAATAATGACGATATATGATGGACTGATTGAGATGAGAGAAGCTGGTATGAACTCGACCTCTCTTGCTTTTGTAAATATGATTAGTTCATCATTCCTGATTCAGCCTATTATTAATAAACATGTTTGGAATAAAAATTAGAGATTATAGTTGCTTATGCCATGCTTAATTAGCTAGGAGTTTATAATGGTTTACCTTGCGTGCCAACATGCTATTAAAATGGTTGTGATGTGGTATGATAGGGTGGTATCCTCCTTTGAACGATTCGAGTGACTTGACTTGGCACATGTTCACGCATGTAGTTGAAACAAAATCAACATAGCCTCCACGATATTTATATTCATGGTGGATTATATCCTACTCATGCTTGCACTCAGTGTTGATTAATTTTAATGCATGTTCATGGTGGATTATAGTCTCTTTCTAGCCATCACTTGTACCAAGCGGGAATACTGCTTGTGCATCCACTTCCATAAACCCCAAAGTTATTCCATATGAGTCCACCATACCTTCCTATATGCGGTATCTACCTGCCGTTCCAAGTAAATTTGTATGTGCCAAACTCCAAACCTTCAAATGAAATTCTGTTTTGTATGCTCGAATAGGTCATGTATCAACTAGGGTTGTCTGTATCTTCCATGCTAGGTGGGTTATTCTTAAGAGGAGTGGACTCCGCTCCTCATTCACGAGAAAATGGCTGGTAACCGGGATGCCCAGTCCCATGCTCAAATCAAAATAATTGCAAACAAAACTCCCCCAGGATTGTTGTTAGTTGGAGGCACCCGTTGTTTCGGGCAAGCCATGGATTGATGCTTGTTGGTGGTGGGGGAGTATAAACTTTAACATTCTGTTTGGGAACTGCCTATTATGTGTGTAGCATGGAAGGTATCGAGATCTCTTGGTTGTTATGTTGACAATGAAAGTATACCGCTCAAAATATTATTTATCTCTATTTCAAAACCGAGCTCTGGCACCTCTACAAATCCCTGCTTCCCTCTGCGAAGGGCCTATCTATTTACTTTTATGTTGAGTCATCATCCTCTTATTAAAAAGCACCCGCTGGAGAGCGCCGTTGTCATTTGCATGCATTACTATTAATTTATATTGAGTATGACTATGACTGGATCTCTTTTACCATGAATTACAATGTTTAGTTAGTCCTTGATCTTTAGAGGTGCTTTGCATTTATGTTTTGCGGTCTTAGAAGGGGCTAGCGAGATACCATCTTGTTATATCATATTATGATTGTTTTGAGAAAGTGTTGTCATCTGAGATTTATTATTATTGCCCGCTAGTTGATTATGCCATTGATATGAGTAAACATGAGACCTAAGTGTTATTGTGAATATGGTTAGTTCATAATCTTTGCTGAAAACTTGAATGCTGGCTTTACATATTTGCAACAACAAGAGCAAACAAGAGTTTGCAAAAGTTTTTCTTTATCACATTCAGTTTATCAACTGAATTGCTTCAGGACAAGCAAAGGTTTAAGCTTGGGGGAGTTGATACGTCTCCGTCGTATCTACTTTTCCAAACACTTCTGCCCTTGTTTTGGACTCTAACTTGCATGATTTGAATGGAACTAACCTGGACTGACACTGTTTTCAGCAGAACTTCCATGGTGTTATTTTTGTGCAGAAATAAAAGTTCTCGGAATGACCTGAAAATCCATAGAGCAAATTCTTGGAATTAATAAAAAATATTGGCAAAAGAATCAACGTCAGGGGGCCCACACCGTGTCCATGAGGGTGGGGGGCGTGCCCCTACCTCGTGGCCCCCCTAAAGCTCCACCGACCTCAACTCCAACTCCATATATTCACGTTCAGGAAGAAAAAAATCAAAGAGAAGGATTCATCGCGTTGTACGATACGGAGCCGGCGCCAAGCCCTAAACTCTCTTGGGAGGGCTGATCTGGAGTCCGTTCGGGGCTCCGGAGAGGGGAATCCGTCGCCGTCGTCATCATCAACCATCCTCCATCACCAATTTCATGATGCTCACCGCCGTGCGTGAGTAATTCCATCGTAGGCTTGCTAGATGGTGATGGGTTGGATGAGATTTACCATGTAATCGAGTTAGTTTTGTTAGGGTTTGATCCCTAGTATCCATTATGTTCTGAGATTGATGTTGCAATGACTTTGCTATGCTTAATGCTTGTCACTAGGGCCCGAGTGCCATGATTTCAGATCTGAACCTATTATGTTTTCATGAATATATGTGAGTTCTTGATCCTATCTTGCAAGTCTATACTCACCTATTATGTGTAATGATCCGACAACCCCGAAGTGACAATAATCGTGACCACTCTCGGTGATGACCGTAGTTTGAGGATTTCATGCATTCACTAAGTGTTAATGCTTTGGTCCGGTACTCTATTAAAAGGAGGCCTTAATATCCCTTAGTTTCCAATAGGACCCCGCTGCCACGGGAAGGTAGGACAAAAGATGTAATGCAAGTTCTTTTCCATAAGCATGTATGACTATATTCAGAATACATGCCTACATTACATTGATGAACTGGAGCTTGTTCTGTGTCACCCTATGTTATAACTATTACTTGAGGAACCGCATCCGACATAATTATCCATCAATGATCCAATGCCTACGAGCTTTTCACATATTGCTCTTTGCTACTGTTACATTTGCCACAGTTACCGTTATTTCCATACTACTTTGCTACTAAATACTTTGCTGCAGATATTAAGTTATCCAGGTGTGGTTGAATTGACAACTCAACTGTTAATACTTGAGAATATTCTTTGGCTCCCCTTGTGTCGAATCAATAAATTTGGGTTGAATACTCTACCTCGAAAACTGTTGCGATCCCCTATACTTGTGGGCTATCACTGCGATTTACACACCCAAAAGTAAGTACTACTAGCTAGTTCAGTGCATCTCCCATTGATTCTAGCTAGTTTCATCAAAACCATTAAGCATGCTTGATTATCAGTTCGATTGAACTCTATTTCTCGTAATGGTCTTGTGGCAGGAATCCGGGAATGATTTTTGTGGGTACTATGTTTGCGAGTTCATCTACAACTCGATGAAATCTAAG
>NC_041393.1:20220483-20220879 GCF_002162155.2 Triticum dicoccoides | reverse complement strand
GGGGGGGCTACTCCAAAAAAGATTTTGATGTACGTAAACAATAATATTCACAATTTTATTTTATTACCATCATTTTTGTTGAGTCATACATCCATTTTGCATCATGTTTTCCTACTATTATTTATGTTGTTTTATTGTATAATAATGCTTTTTGGAGTAATTCTAATGCCTTTTCTCTCATAATTTTGCATCATAGTTACTTTCATTCTTGAGGTCACGGGAGAAATCATGTTGCAAGTAATCATGTGAACTTGATATGTGTTTGATATTTTGATGGTATGTATGTTGCCATTCTCTTAGTGGTGTCATGTGAACGTCGACTACATGACACTTCACCATATTTGGGCCTAAGGGAATGCATTGTGGAGTAGTTATTAGATGGTGGGTTGCGAGAGT
>NC_041393.1:20214490-20220329 GCF_002162155.2 Triticum dicoccoides | reverse complement strand
ACAGAAGCTTAAACCCCAGTTTATGTGCTATTCCGTAAGGGACCGATTGGATCCAAAAGTTTGCTATGGTTAGAATTTATTATTAATACTTTTCTCGTAGTTGTGGATGCTTGCGAGAGGGTTAATCGTAAGTAGGAGGTTTGTTCAAGTAAGAACATCACCTAAGCACCGGTCCACCCACATATCAAATTATCAAAGTACCGAACACGAATTAAGCCAACATGATGTAAGTGACTAGATGAATTCCCGTGTACCATCAAGAACCCTTTGCTTATCACAAGAAACCATTTTAGCCTGTCCTTTGCCTCAAAAGGATTGGGCTACCTTGCTGCACTTTTGTTACTACTATTGTTACTTTCTTGCTACAAATTATCTTGCTACCAAACTACTCCACTACATACAATTTTAGCACTTGGATACATTACCTTGCTGAAAACCGCTTGTCATTTCCTTCCGCTCCTCGTTGGGTTCGACACTCTTACTTATCAAAAAGAGCTAGAATTGACCCCATACACTTGTGGGTCATCAAGGAAATTTTCTAGCGCCGTTGCTGGGGAGTGAAGCGCTCTTGGTAAGTGGAAATTGGTAAGGAAACATTATTACTAGGCGCTGAAATTTATTGTCACTTGCTACTATGGAAAACAATCCTTTGAGGGGTTTGTTCGGGGTATCTTCACCTCGACCGGAACCACAATTAGTTACCCCTCAACCTACTACACCTACTGAAAATATTGAATATGAAATTCCTTCGGGTATGTTAGAACAACTGCTAGCTAATCCTTATGCAGGAGATGGAACCGAACATCCTGATATGCACTTGATATATGTGGATGAAATTTGTGGATTATTTAACTTGCAGGTTTGCCCGGAGATGAATCAAAGAAGAAGGTTTTCCCTTTATCTTTGAAGGGAAAAACATTGACATGGTATAGGCTATGTGTTGATATTCGATCTTGGAACTGGAACCGTTTGAAATTGGAATTTCATCAGAAATTTTATCCTATGCATCTTGTTCATCATGATCGGAATTATATATATATATATATATATATATATATAATTTTTGGCCTCGTGAAAGGAGAAAGTGTCTCTCTCGCTTGGGGAGGCTTAAGTCAATGTTATATTCATGCCCCAATCATGAGCTCTTGAGAGAATTTATTATTCAGAATTTTTATGCTCGACTTTCTCGTAATGATCAATCCATGCTCGATACTTCTTGTACTGGTTCTTTTATGAAGAAGACTATTGAATTCCGGTGGGATCTTTTAGAAAGAATTAAATGCATCTCTGAAGATTGGGAACTCCATGAAGGTAAAGAGTCAGGTATTGAACCTATGTTTGATTGTGTTAAATCTTTTATGAATACCAATGCTTTTCAAAAGTTTAGCACTAAATATGGACTTGACTCTGAGATAGTAGCTTCCTTTTGTGAATCTTTTGCTACTCATGTTGATCCCCCTAAGGAGAAGTGGTTTAAATATCACCCACCAATTAAAGAAGAAGTTAAAGAACCGGTAAATCCTAAAGAAGAAACTATCATTTACAATGTTGATCCAGTTGTTCCCACTGCTTATATTGAAAAACCACCTTTTCCTGTTAGGATGAAGGAACATGCTAAAGCTTCAACTGTGGTTAACAAAAGTTATGTTAGAACATCCAAACCTTCTGAACAAATCAAAGTTGAACCTAGTGTTTCTATGGTTAAAGATCTCTTAGTGGATAATGTTGATGGGCATGTTATTTACTTCTGTGATGAAACTTCTAGAATTGCTAAACCTGAAGGAAAAGATAAACATAGACCAGTTGTTGGCATGCCTGTTGTCTCAGTTAAGATAGGAGATCACTGTTAGCATGGGTTATGTGACCTAGGTGCTAGTGTGAGTGCTATTCCTTTCTCATTATATGAAGAAATTAAAGATGAAATAGTACCTGCTGAGATAGAAGACATAGATGTTACTATTAAACTTGCTAATAGAGATACTATATCACCAATTGGGATTCTTAGAGATGTTGAAGTCTTGTGTGGGAAGATAAAATACCCTACTGATTTTCTTGTTCTTAGCACCCCACAAGATGACTTTTGTCCCATAATATTTGCTAGACCTTTCTTGAACACCGTCAATGCTAAAATAGGTTGTGAGAAATAAACTGTCGGTGTTATCTTTGGTGTTGAATCTCATGAGTTTAATTTTTCCAAGTTTAGTAAACAACCTCATAAGAAAGATTTGCCTAGTAAGGATGAAATTATTGGTCTTTCTTC
This sequence comes from Triticum dicoccoides, assembly GCF_002162155.2. Classification (NCBI taxonomy): domain Eukaryota; kingdom Viridiplantae; phylum Streptophyta; class Magnoliopsida; order Poales; family Poaceae; genus Triticum; species Triticum dicoccoides. The sequence goes on along the minus strand of NC_041393.1, from coordinate 20,218,069 downwards.
TATTGATGTGCCCCCTACTGATCCTTTGGAACAATATTTGCTAGACCATGAAAATGATTTGCATATGCGTGAAAGAAATGAAATAGATAGAATCTTTTTTGAACAACAACCTCTGCTTAAACACAATTTGCCTATTGAAACTCTAGGAGGTCCTCCTCCACCTAAAGGTGATCCTGTGTTTGAATTAAAACAATTACCAGTCACTTTGAAATATGCTTACCTTGATGAAAACAAGATATATCCTGTTATTATTAGTGCTAACCTTTCAGAACATGAAGAAGAAAGATTATTGAAAGTTCTAAGGAAGCATATGGATGCTATTGTATATACTCTTGATGATCTTATAAGGGCATTAGTCCCACTCTATGTCAGCACAGGATTAATATGGAACCTGATGCTAAACCAGTTGTTGATCACCATAGTCGGTTAAATCCGAAAATGAAAGAAGTGGTAAGAACGGGAATATTGAAACTTCTGGAAGCAGGTATAATCTATCCTATAGCTGATAGTAGATGGGTAAGTCCTGTTCATTGTGTCCCTAAGAAGGGAGGTATTATTGTTGTTCCTAATGATAAGAATGAGCTTATTCCACAATAGAATGGTAATTGATTATAGAAAATTAAATAAAGCTACTAGAAAAGATCATTACCCTCTGCCTTTTATTGATCAAATATTAGAAAGATTATCTAAGCACACACATTTTTGCTTCCTTGATGGATACTCTGGCTTTTCACAAATACCTGTTTTACAATCTGATCAAGAAAAGACCACTTTTACTTGTTCTTTTGGAACATTTGCTTATAGACGTATGGCTTTCGGTTTATGTAATGCACCTGCTACCTTTCAAAGATGTACGACTGCTATCTTCTCTAATTTTTGTGAAAAGATTGTTGAGGTTTTCATGGTTGACTTTTTTGTTTATGGGAAGTCTTTTGATGATTGTTTAAGCAATCTTGATCGAGTTTTGCAGAGATGTGAACAAACAAATCTTGATCGAGTTAAGCAATCTTGATCAAGTTTTGCAGAGATGTGAACAAACAAATCTTGTCTTGAATTGGGAGAAGTGCCACTTTATGGTTAATGAAGGTATTGTCTTGGGCCATAAAATTTCTGAAAGAGGCATTGAGGTGGACAAAGCCAAGGTTGATGCAATTGAGAAAATGTCATGTCCTAAAGATATCAAAGGTATTCGTAGTTTCCTTGGTCATGCTAGTTTCTATAGGAGGTTTATCAAAGGCTTTTCTAATCTTTTGCAAAAGGATATTCCCTTTGTGTTTGATGATGATTGGATGGAAGCCTTTGAAACACTAAAGAAAGCCTTAATCACTGCACCTGTTGTTCAACCACCTGATTGGAACATGCCTTTTGAGATTATGTGTGATGCTAGTGTTTATGCTGTTGGTGATGTTCTAGAACAAAGAGTTGATAAGAAACTAAATTTTATTCATTATGCTAGTAAAACTCTAGATAATGCTCAACAAAAATATGCTACTACTGAAAAAGAATTCTTAGCAGTGGTGTTTGCTTGTGATAAATTCAGATGTTACATTGTTGATTCTAAATTAATTGTTCACACCGACCATGCTGCTATAACATATCTCGTGGAAAAGATGCTAAACCTAGACTCATTAGGTGGGATCTTTTGCTACAAGAATTTGATTTGCATATTACTGATAGGAAAGGAGCAGAGAACCCAGTAGCCGATAACTTGTCTAGGCTTGAAAATATTCTTGATGACCCACAACCAATTAATGATAGCTTCCCTGATGAACAACTAGCTGCAATAAATGTTTCTCATACACCTTGCTATGCTGACTATGCTAATTATATTGTTGCTAAATACATACCACCTAGCTTCACATACCAACAAAAGAAAAAAAATCTTCTATGATTTAAGACATTACTTTTGGGATGACCCGCATCTTTATAAAGAAGGAGTAGATGGTATTATTAGACGTTGTGTACCTGAGCATGAACAGGAACAAATCCTTCGGAAATGTCACTCCGAAGCTTATGGAGGACATCACGCAGGAGACATAACCACTCATAAGGTATTGCAATCTGGTTTTTATTGGCCTACTCTCTTCAAAGATGCCCGTAAGTTTGTCTCATCTTGTGATGAATGCCAAAGAATAGGTAATATCGGTAATTAAGCATCAAGAAATGCCTATGAATTATTCACTTGTTGTTGAACCATTTGATGTTTGGGGATTTGACTTTATGGGACCTTTTCCCTTCCTCTAATGGGTATACACATATTTTGGTTGCTGTTGGTTATGTTGCTAAGTGTGTAGAAGCTATTCCAACCAGTAGTGCTGATCACAACACCTCTATTAAAATGCTTAAGGAAGTTATTTTCCCAAGGTTTGGAGTCCCTAGATATTTAATGACTGATGGTGGTTCACACTTCATTCATGGTGCTTTCCGAAAGATGCTTGCTAAGTATGATGTTAATCATAGAATTGCGTCACCTTACCATCCTCAGTCTAGTGGTCAAGTTGAACTTAGCAATAGAGAAATAAAACTAATCTTACAAAAGACTGTTAACAGGTCCCGGAAGAATTGGTCCAAGAAATTAGATGATGCACTTTGGGCTTATAGAACAGCATACAAAAATCCTATGGGTACGTCTCTATATAAAATGGTGTATGGAAAAGCTTGTCATTTACCTCCTGAGTTAGAACACAAAGCATTTTGGGCAAAAAAAGAACTCAATTATGATTTCAAACTTGCTGGAGAAAAGAGGTTATTTGATATTATCTCATTAGATGAATGGAGAACCCAGGTGTCGGTGTCAAAACCGGCGGATCTCGGGTAGGGGGTCCCGAACTGTGCGTCTAGGCAGATCGTAACAGGAGACGAGGGACACGATGTTTGTACCCAGGTTCGGGCCCTCTTGATGGAGGTAAAACCCTACGTCCTGCTTGATTAATATTGATGATGTGGGTTACAAGAGTAGATCTACCACGAGATCAAGGAGGCTAAACCCTAGAAGCTAGCCTATGGTATGATTGTTGTTCGTCCTATGGACTAAAGCCATCCGGTTTATATAGACACCGGAGAGGGCTAGGGTTACACAGAGTCGGTTACAATGGTAGGAGACCTACATATCCGTATCGCCAAGCTTGCCTTCCACGCCAAGGAAAGTCCCATCCGGACACGGGACGAAGTCTTCAATCTTCTATCTTGATAGTCTTGGAGTCCGGCCGATGATGGTAGTTCGGCTATCCGGACACCCCCTAGTTCGGGACTCCCTCAGTAGCCCCTGAACCAGGCTTCAATGACGACGAGTCCGGTGCGCATATTGTCTTCGGCATTGGAAGGCGGGTTCCTCCTCCGAATAATTTATAGAAGATTGTGAACACCAGGATAGTGTCCCGCTCTGCAAAATAATTTCCACATACCACCGTAGAGAGAATAATATTCACACAAGTTCAATCTGCTGACGTATTCCGTGGCATGACATCACACCACAACCAAGCCTTTATTTGAAACGTTTTTATCGTACCACTTCAGCACGTTTAGCGATGCGGTTTCCTTGGCACGTCCTGTCGAAGCAGAGATCGTGTTCCCCTTATT
>NC_041393.1:20200923-20214480 GCF_002162155.2 Triticum dicoccoides | reverse complement strand
CGGGATTCCCATCAATACGGACGTGGGTAACCCAACCGCGCCCGTTGCCATGCCCCCTCCATCGAAGGCGGGTTCCAAACGGTCACGGGGACGGCTCTTGGTATTCTTCCTCTTTATAATGAGACCAAGGCCCTTTTTTTATTCAATCTTCTATCGAATCCGCCCCTCTCCCTGAGTTCCAACACCCAGGGCTCCGAATTCAGGTACCTTCGATCCTCGACAATGTCCGGTCCTGATCTACGAGGCCGGTGGATGCCCTCCTCCGTCACGGAGGAGGACGTGCTAAAGCTGAGAGACGCCAGGTATTTAACCTACGAGATTCTGCATAGGCTGCCTGCCCGAGGGCAAGTTATCCCAACTCCCGAGCCTGGCGAGATCGTCGTGTTCATGTCTCACTTCCGTCGGGGTTTAGGCTTCCCGACGGATCCCTTCACGAGGGGGCTCATGTTTTACTATGGGCTGGAATTCCACGACCTGGCTCCGGAGTCTATCCTCCATATCTCATCATTCATTGTCGTTTGTGAAGCCTTCCTCCGCACTACCCCTCACTTCGGCTTATGGCTCAAAACCTTCAATGTGGAGCCGAAGATGATTGAGGGGCGTCAGGCAGAGTGCGGCGGGGCGGTTATAAGCAAGAGGGCCGAAGCTCCATGGCCCAAGGGCTCTTTCCAAGAGGAGCTCGGCTTCTGGCAACAGGAGTGGTTTTATATCACCGCTCCCCGGGGCAGCAGGCAGAAGCCACCGCCTGTCTTTCGCTCGGGCCCTCCACAGCAGCTGACGTCATGGGTCAACAAGGGGCGTGACTGGGGGTCGCCCAAATACGTCCCCCTATTGCAGGACCGGATTCGAGTCCTCCAAGAAAGGGAGATCAATCTGGTCGCAGTGGTGCAGGTCATGTTGATCCGGCGCCTACTGCCCTGCAAACGTCGCCCCCTCCGTCTGTGGGAATTTAATCTGGAGGGGCCGCGAGCTCTTCAACACTTCATGGGTTTGACTCCCATGGAGATGTATAAACTGTTCTTCGGATCGCAAGAGACGCATCCGGAATTTACCGAGGACGCTGGCCTAAGCTGCAATCGCCCGGATACTCAAGTAAGTAGCCCTGTGTCCGGACACACCATCCATTTATTTATCGTGAGCTTGCCTTTTAACCAGCTATCCCTGGACAAGAGTGGATAGTGCAAGCAAAACTGATACGGTGTCCGGCCCCCCTCCCTGAGACCACGCAGGATCCCGTGTTAATCAAAATGTTGGAGGTTGCACCTTCAAATGAGGGCGAAGGGGGGCACGGGGAAACTGTCACCTCTGCCAGGGAGGCATTTAGTAAGGGACGAATCAAGAGTCCCTCCTTCCAGGGGGAGAAGCGGAACGCTTCCGAAGACCCGGAGGCCAAGGCCTCAAAGCGGGGAAAGAAATCTGTACCGGAAGGTCCTGCGCCAGAAAGCGCCCCGACCGTACTGTCTCCTCGGAGGAATTAGCCCTCTAACGAGCCGTAAGTAAAAAGGGGGATTTTATAATTATTAGACACCCCTGCTTAATGTCTAAAGGTAACCGAAGTTTTTACCTTGTAGTTCGGATCTCAGCCCATCTCAGCACAGCTCATCTTCGGGAGACCTTCGTCCGGAGATGATGGAGAGCGAAACGCCTCCATCTGCCGCCCCATCGCACGGGGCGGACGACCCTGAGGTGTCGTCGCGGAGGATCTCCCCGAGTCCGGCGGGGCCGGAGAGTTCGGCACCCATTGGAGTACGGGCGGTGGAGCTGCAGGATTTGCTTAATAGGGCGTCCATCTCAGAAGATCACCGCACATTAATGGGTAATGTGATTGAGAGGATCTCGTCCGCCAAAAGCGGGTTGTATGAGGCCGTCGGAAGTTCACTGACGGGATTTGAGGTACGCAAAAAATGACATGCCTGTTGACAGTTTTGCACATGAAGTGCGCCCTGTATAGTAGCCCCTGAGACTTGGTATGCTGTCGAAAACGGCAGCGTGCCTAGGATCATAATCTTAGTTATTAACTGTCGCCTTTCCTATGCAGGTGGCAGAACGTTCAGTGGCCAGCCGGACGGATGGATTCGCTGAGCTGAAGAAGCAACTCGATGCTGCAGATGCGGACATCTCGCTGGTCAATAAACGACTTGATGATTCACAAGGTATGTGATTGCGCCGCGGTCGCTTAGTAAGGGAGCTGATGCCCATTCCTTACAAGTTGTATGCTTGATGCAGATGGTGCTGCTGCTGTGGAAGACCTTCGAGCAGAACTTGCTTGGGCCAAGGAGCAAGCCAGAAAAAGCGAGGCGGCTGCCTTGAAGGCAGCGGAAGAGCTAGAAGCCGAGAAGGCTGCTCATTGCCGAAGCAGGGAGGAAATGGCCGGAATGGCCATGAAATTAAAAGTTGCTACCGACCGCCTGGAGGTTCTTGAAGGAGAACGCCGAGCGGAGCAAGAGGACCTGAAGAAGGCCGATGCCGAAGCCAAGGATGCCCATAGTGCGATGCGGGCTATGAAGGAGGAACTGCGTCAGGTCGGAGACGTTGTGGCTGGAAAGCCCTTTATGCTGCGTAGGAACTTCACGAATCCGAAGTATGCTCAGCTGGGCCGGTTGTATGGTGCGGAGGATCCTTATCTGGACTTGGCGGCGAGTGCGGCTGACGCAGTCGTGCACTTTCAAAGCCAGGAAGATCATGAAATGGAAGAGCTTTTCTGGTCTCAATTCCATAGTCCGGAGCGTCCACTTCCGTTGAGTGATCGGCTACTTGAGTGGGCTGAGCTGAATAGATTGTCCGGACTGGCCATGACGGATGTGGTAACTCATCTGTGGCCGAAAAGCCACAAGCTAAAGAGTTATTTTGGCTTGTTGCAGCAATTCCTTGGGGCAGTGCCGCATATTAAGGCAATGAAGCGGTCGGCATGCATAGGAGGTGCGCGGATGGCTCTTGCCCGTGGTAAAACATACTGGGCGGAGATGGATGCCACTGCTGTTGCATCCCGGGGTTCGGACAAAAGCTGATTCCCCACCGAGCATTACTTTGAGGAAGTCCTGCAGGGCGCTCGTATAATAGAGTCGCAGTGCTCGAAAGATGTTATGTTTGAATGACATGTATGATTTCAAAGATCATGTTTATAATGCAATGACTTTTTGTACTTGTGTGTTCAAGTATTTAACTATCTCCTGTGCGGCCGTATATGTATGTATAATCTGAAAGATGGCAGTCTTTGGCTTCAGCCCCCATGCACATGGTGCGGGGGTGTTTGCAAAAAGAAAAACGCTTTTTCACACTTAATCCAACATCTTGGTCCTTTTAAGGAGGTGATAGCATAGCAAACTAGGCAACCGGAGTATAATACTTTATCACTTTCACTTAGCCATAGGAGCTCGAATGTGGGGCTACTATATAGCCCCTGATGGCACCGCGCTTCTCCGAACTTGGGGCGCGTATGTGCCTGACTGGGAAGCGGACCTTCGTCAAAGCGGAGGAATTCTAAACATTCCAATGGTCGATCAAGTGGTTGACCAGTCTCTCGCTATATCATGATAGTCAGTTTTCGGCTTTCTCTACTGAGGTGCTCTCCCGGCCGAACCGAGGCACAATCGCAGTAGTTCTCCTGGTGCCGCGTTAGCCGATGATACGGAATGTAAGGTAGCAAAACACAGGAGCCGGGCAAACCCAACATTTGACCAAAGACATGATTCCGAGCTGATGCATATAAGGCCTAACTCGAGACGCCGAACACTCCCTGAGGTGTTCGGTCTTTATGATATCGGGCAGAATAAAGCCCTAAGCCCCTAGTGTCCAGGTACAGGCGGGAACTTCTGACGCGGCCGATGCCAAAACGCCAGCCTCCTCCTCGGCTCTGGTAGGAAACCGGGGGATGTGTATCAACAAGAGACAGTGAGAAAGGTTTACGCAGGGTCTTAATCTGAAAAGAATCCTTGCAACGGGTCCCTACTGCACGTCTGCGCCTGTGTCTCCGTTGTGCTGTATCCTGGACGGGTGTAGCACGTGCTTCATCTATAAAAGAGAAGGACTTAGTTTCTAAGAAATATCGTGCAAAAAGTGTATCAAAATAAAGTATAATTTGGAAGATGAAGAAAGTTGAGCTTTATTGGCTTTCATCATTTATGCGCGCGGCCCCCTACAAAAAAGGGGTATGCGGCTGGGAAGCCCCTTGCCGGACTCGTCTAACCATGTCCGAGGTCTAAATGACCTGTTTTTAGGGGCTTTGACCTGCAAGGTCGGAATAATGTGTGGCTGTCTAGGCAGCCGCACATTCTCCGTGGTCGAGAGACACCTGGAGTTTTAAGAATATGCCACGTGGACCGGGCATTTTTAAGCGTAAGAGACGCGTAATGCGGTATTGCATGAAAGCGCGCAAAAGCTGCACGCCTCAGTAGTGCTTAAGGGCTACTGCTAAATGGGGCGATGGAGGATGAGCTTTTCGCCACGGAGGTTGTCGGATGAACCGAACACGACCCCTAGTGTAACAGAGCCTTTAAAATTGGCTAAAAAGGCCTGGCGTCACTCCTTTGAAGGAAGTGCTGCTATAGCGAATTTTGTTGGGTTCTATCCCTAGTCTGCGGACGGTGTCCTGGTATAGCAGGGGCCGCGCTGCGTGTTATCACGTGAAGTGAGTTCACTGTTTTGACTTCTAATGGGAAAGTCTTTTGGTTTCCGGAGCGCTGCTTTTGGGTTTCGTCACTGTCACTTGGTGTGTCGAGCCCTTTGTGTTCGGCGTTAAGTCGGCCGGACTGCTTGAAGACCCAACAATCTCTGTGGGTATGGTTTGCAGGCTTCCCGGAGGTACCGTGTATTTGACACAGTCTATCCAGAATCTTGTTGAGGTTGGATAACTCGTCACTGTTATCCTTTAAGGGCAGTGTTTTGTTGTTCGGCCGAGAGCTTTTGAATCCGGCGTTGACCGCCATACTATTTGGGCCATTCTCCTTGTTCCGACGCTGATCTTTTTTGCGTCGTGATTTCCCATTTCCATCCCTGATTTCGGATGTACTCGGGTCGCTGGTGTTGCATCTAGCCAACCAGCTGTCTTCCCCCGCGCAAAAGCGGGTCATGAGACTTGTTAGTGCGGCCATTGTTCTTGGTTTTTCCTGGCCGAGGTGTCTGGCGAGCCATTCGTCTCGGACGTTGTGTTTGAAGGCTGCCAAGGCTTCAGCGTCCGGACAGTCGACTATTTGGTTCTTTTTAGTGAGGAACCTGTTCCAGAATTTGCATGCTGATTCTTCGGGCTGTTGAGTTATGTGACTTAAATCATCTGCATCCGGAGGCCGGACATAAGTCCCCTGAAAATTTGCTCGAAACGCATCCTCAAGCTCTTCCCAACTCCCAATCGTATTTTCTGGGAGGCTTTTAAGCCAATGCCGGCCCGGCCCTTTGAGCTTGAGGGGAAGGTATTTTATGGCATGGAGATCGTCTCCTCTTGCCATGTGTATGTGTAGGATATAGTCCTCAATCCAGACTCCGGGGTCTGTTGTTCCGTCGTATGCCTCTATGTTTATGGGTTTAAATCCCGCTGGAAATCCATGATCTAGTACCTCGTCGGTAAAACATAGTGGGTGTGCGATGCCCCTGTATTTGGGTGTGCCGTTGTCTTCAAATGCTTGGCTGGTTGTGTTACTTCCTGGAGTCTTCTTTTTTGGTCCATAGATTGACCTGGCCGGGTTATCCTTTTTCTGAAGATCTTTATGCTGATCATGTGCCGGCTTGTGTGTGGCGCCCCGTGTTGCTCTTGGCCTGTCATCTGGTCGTCTATCCGGCCAGGCGGCCCCTTTCTTTTTTGACTGCGGGGGCTCAAAGGCCTCCTCGTCAAATTCGGGCCACAACTTGCGCTTCGGGTAGCTCTTTGTCTGGTGACTAGTGCCATATTTATCTGCGGTGTTGAGTACTTTGCTCCATCTTATTCTGAGTGTGTCTTCCGCTGTTTTGAGCTTCCGCTTTTGCTTCTTCAAACTTCTTGCAGTGGCGACGAGCCTGTTATGGAGATTCGTATGCTCTGGTGATGTGAGATCATCTTCGCCGGGGATGGGTTGCTTGTCCGGTTCATGTCCGGCTGGCTGCTTGTTGACGTGTGCATCGTCCACTGCTTCGCCTTGCTCTAGGGCCGGTTCCATATGGGTACCGTTTTTGTCGATGCCGGTCTTCGGGCGACGCTTGCGTCACCGCTTTGTTTGTCTGTTGGGGAGTTGTCCTTCGCCACATCCCGTTTTTCCTCATTGTCGCTTCCTTTTGGTGTGTCCACCATGCATACGTTGTGGGATGGGGTGGCTTTCCTGCGCCTGTTAGGCGCTTGTTGTTGGTCGTCTCCGGCATCATCGTCCATACCGTCGATGTCCTCAGAGTCGTAATCTAGCATGTCGGTTAGGTCATCGACAGTGGCTACCAAGTGGGTGGTGGGTGGGCTCTGAATTTCTTTGTTGTCCGCATTCCAACCGTCCTGGCCGCAGTCCGGCCAGGCCTCTCCTGATAACGAGAGGTACTTTAGCGAACTCAAGATGTCGCCAAAAGGTGAGTGTTGAAAGATGTCCGCCGCGGTGAACTGCATGATCGGCGCCCAATCGGATTCGACTGGAGGGGGCGCGGGAGGTCCGAAGTCCGGCAAGGAGTCCGGTACCTCGGAGTCACAAGATTCATGGGGGACAAGATCGGTGTTCGGCTCTATCGCCGTAGAGGTTGCAGCCCCCGAGGTAGTGTCTAGCCATCCATCCTTGGTCTACGCAGCTGGCTCCGAGTCAAAGATCGGAGCGGATTCGAGTGCGGCCTCCAGGGTACTGTCCGGCTGCAGAGCTAAATCATGCCCATCGTGACAGTTCGGCACGCTCGGTTGTGGCTCGAATCCGTCGAGGATCAAGTCCCCGCGGATGTCGGCCGTGAAGTCCAAACTTCCAAATCTGACCTGACGGCCAGGGGCGTAGCTTTCGATCTGCTCTAGATGGCCAAGCGAATTGGCCTACTGTGCAAAGCCGCCGAATACGAAGATCTGTCCGGGGAGGAAGGTCTCCCCCTGGATTGCGTCGATGATGATCGAAGAAGCCATCGAGCCTATCGGTGACGACACAGAGGAACTCTCAATGAAAGCACCAATGTCGGTGTCAAAACCGGCAGATCTCGGGCAGGGGGTCCCGAACTGTGCGTCTAGGCGGATGGTAACAAGAGACGAGGGACACGATGTTTTTACCCAGGTTCGGGCCCTCTTGATGGAGGTAAAACCCTACGTCCTGCTTGATTAATATTGATGATGTGGGTTACAAGAGTAGATCTACCATGAGATCAAGGAGGCTAAACCCTAGAAGCTAGCCTATGGTATGATTGTTGTTCGTCCTATGGACTAAAGCCATCTGGTTTATATAGACACCGGAGAGGGCTAGGGTTACACAGAGTCGGTTACAATGGTAGGATATCCACATATCCGTATCGCCAAGCTTGCCTTCCACGCCAAGGAAAGTCCCATCCGGACACGGGACGAAGTCTTCAATCTTCTATCTTCATAGTCTTGGAGTCCGGCCGATGATGGTAGTTCGGCTATCCGGACACCCCCTAGTCTGGGACTCCCTCACCAGGCTTATGAAAATGCTAAGTTATTCAAAGAAAAAGTTAAAAGATGGCATGACAAAAGAATCCAAAAGCGTGAGTTCAAAGTAGGTGAATATGTTCTTTTGTACAACTCTCGTTTCAGATTCTTTGCAGGAAAACTCCTCTCCAAATGGGAAGGACCCTATGTCATCAAGGAGGTCTATCGATCTAGAGCTATCAAAATAAATAAAGCCGAAGGGACTAACCCGAAGGTTTCAATGGGCAACGAATAAAGCACTATATCTCAGGTACACCCATTATTGTTGAAAGTAATGTTATCCAAACTTTGACACTGGAAGAACACATAAGAGAGTCCTTCTAGAACACTCCAGAATCGTGAAAATAAGGAGGTACGTGATATAGTAAGTAAACGGACTCCAAAAAATCCGCAAAAGTACTTTTTGTTAGTTTTGGAATATTTAGAAAATGAGGAAAATAAGAAACTTCTAGGAAATTGACCCTGGTGGGCACGATACACCAGGGCACGCAAGGCAAGCCTGGCGCGCCCAGGTGGGTTGTGCCCACCTTGTGTACTTTCCGGTCTCCGTTTTTCTTCCATTCTTCTTGTTCCCCAAGATAAAAAAATCTATATATACCCCCGAACCTGTTAACCTCTGTATCGCGGAAAAATCTCATGTTTTCTTTTCTCTCTATTTTTCTGTCAGATCTGGAATAATGTCGTCCCAAGACTCGGAGGGTGAAAGCTATGTTGCTGACCTCATTGCAAACCCTAAGGTCTATGGGGATGTGAGGCATTATAGCTGAACCTCCGAAGAAGATGAAGATGACTCGGTTCCACCCCGGGTCAAAAATGAAAGCATGGAGGCGTTATGCAAGAGGATAATAAAACTCGGGATAGATAACGACGAGTTGAGGATATATAATTTTATTCTCCATCAGAAGCTGGAGGAAGCAAAGGGCAAACCCTCTATTTTTGCACCACCACCGTCTTATTCATCACCACCAAAGGAAAACTGAGTATTGGGTATGTGCACTCCCCTTGGCTTTCGCCAAGCTTGGGGAGGTGCCCCGGTATCGTATCAATCTCCACTATATTTTGCCTTTACTTTCTTAGTTCGATCAATGGTTATCTTTTGCTGTTAGATGAATAAAAGTTTAGTTCGATCCATTCTTTTTGTGAGTTTGCTTAGTGATCAATCCTTGTAATCATGTGAGAGATATAATAAAGTTTAGTTTGAGTTTTGCCTTCTTTACTTTCTTGCTGCAATAAAAAGAAAGAAAAATAAAAGAAAAGATCATATGCTAATCTTATGGTAAGTGATGACATTACATAAGGAAAAGTATAAGTAAAAAATTATTGTAGATTGACAAACATAGCATTGGTCAATGATGCAACACACGAAAGAATTAATAAGGGAAGAGAAGATTCACATATAAATACACTATCATGTACCAAGGCGGTTCTTCAAGGAAGCAAGGACCCAAGCTCGCAATACGTGAGTCGGACGATGAACCGCCAAGGGAAGCTCAAGTGCGGCCTTGTGAATGGCCATCAGAAGATTTTATGGTCCAAGCAGGCATGAAGGATGAATTTGACGCGTATGTGCGTAATGCCGATCTTAAGGACTTCATGTCAGATAAGTGCTCCCAACACTACTACCTTACTGATTCCTTTGTGAGAAGGTTTAAATTCACATCTTCGTGCAATTCTCACACTGTTTTATTTGATCTTTATGATAAATCTTATACCATGGACCTAGAAGATTTTAATACTGCATGTAAACTCCCGCAGTGGGGCAATGTCAATGAACCTCATAAATATAAATATAAAGACTTTCTTGCTAGTATCACTATGGGGGAATCTAGAGAAATAGCACAAGCTACCATAGGGAGCATTCATTTTCCTGCTATACATTATTTTGCTCTCTTTATAGGTAGATGCATTAACAGTAAAGATGAAGCTTGTCATATGTGTGTTCCAGATCTTAGTGTCCTCAAGAGTGTTGTATTAGGTGATAAACAATATAACTTGGGGGACATTGTTGCACGAAGGCTGCATCTTAATGGTACATGTGGAGATTTGTTTGGTGGGATTTATGCAACTCGTGTAGCTAATTATCTTGGTGTACCCATACATGGAAGTGATATGGAGTTGCCTCCTGCTTATCTAGATTATAGTGCCATGGTTAGCCATCAATTTCTAGAGAGGAATGAACAGTTCCTCCAATACCGACTAATCTTTGACAGACTTCACACTGTCCATGTTGCTCTCCCTGCTCCTGGTTTCTTTGACTTTCAGGCAAAAAGGAGATATATTATAACTAGGGAGGAGGCGAACGAGTACGAGAGGAGGATGGAGGCAGCCCACCTCCAAGCTGCAGCTCATGAGACAACAGCTGCTGCATCTCAGTACGACCCCAGCTACCACTTTGATCCATGGGCATAGACCAACTTAGACAAAAAGCCTAAGCTTGGGGGAGTACGTATTTCTCGCCGACATTACATTCAAGTTCACACACTCATTCTAGTTGTCGGTGCTCATACTTTTTCATTGTACTATCCATGCTAGTTTATTTTCTTTTCTATGCCTTCTTCTTGTGTGCTTAATTATCTTAAGAAAAACCAAAATAATAATAATTAGTTGTAGCTTTTAGCTAGTTTACTTTCCATGCATGTAGTAGTAGTAACTAAAAGAAAACCCAAAAATATTTCTCGTTCTTCTTTTGCTTGTTGGGAGCTTTCTTGTGTAAATAGTTTTATTTCTTTTCTTTTCTTAGGGGGTCGAGAGGAGAAGACCATGATGAAAATGTTGAGTGGCTCTCATATGCATTATTGTTGATTTAACCAAGAGCCTATATTACCTTGTCTTCTCCTTTGAATTGAATGCTTACAGATTCCAGCTTAGTCCAATGCGCGTGCACTATTATTATTAGACACACCGTTCGGTCGTGCGAGTGAAATGCAATAATGACGATATATGATGGACTGATTGAGATGAGAGAAGCTGGTATGAACTCGACCTCTCTTGCTTTTGTAAATATGATTAGTTCATCATTCCTGATTCAGCCTATTATTAATAAACATGTTTGGAATAAAAATTAGAGATTATAGTTGCTTATGCCATGCTTAATTAGCTAGGAGTTTATAATGGTTTACCTTGCGTGCCAACATGCTATTAAAATGGTTGTGATGTGGTATGATAGGGTGGTATCCTCCTTTGAACGATTCGAGTGACTTGACTTGGCACATGTTCACGCATGTAGTTGAAACAAAATCAACATAGCCTCCACGATATTTATATTCATGGTGGATTATATCCTACTCATGCTTGCACTCAGTGTTGATTAATTTTAATGCATGTTCATGGTGGATTATAGTCTCTTTCTAGCCATCACTTGTACCAAGCGGGAATACTGCTTGTGCATCCACTTCCATAAACCCCAAAGTTATTCCATATGAGTCCACCATACCTTCCTATATGCGGTATCTACCTGCCGTTCCAAGTAAATTTGTATGTGCCAAACTCCAAACCTTCAAATGAAATTCTGTTTTGTATGCTCGAATAGGTCATGTATCAACTAGGGTTGTCTGTATCTTCCATGCTAGGTGGGTTATTCTTAAGAGGAGTGGACTCCGCTCCTCATTCACGAGAAAATGGCTGGTAACCGGGATGCCCAGTCCCATGCTCAAATCAAAATAATTGCAAACAAAACTCCCCCAGGATTGTTGTTAGTTGGAGGCACCCGTTGTTTCGGGCAAGCCATGGATTGATGCTTGTTGGTGGTGGGGGAGTATAAACTTTAACATTCTGTTTGGGAACTGCCTATTATGTGTGTAGCATGGAAGGTATCGAGATCTCTTGGTTGTTATGTTGACAATGAAAGTATACCGCTCAAAATATTATTTATCTCTATTTCAAAACCGAGCTCTGGCACCTCTACAAATCCCTGCTTCCCTCTGCGAAGGGCCTATCTATTTACTTTTATGTTGAGTCATCATCCTCTTATTAAAAAGCACCCGCTGGAGAGCGCCGTTGTCATTTGCATGCATTACTATTAATTTATATTGAGTATGACTATGACTGGATCTCTTTTACCATGAATTACAATGTTTAGTTAGTCCTTGATCTTTAGAGGTGCTTTGCATTTATGTTTTGCGGTCTTAGAAGGGGCTAGCGAGATACCATCTTGTTATATCATATTATGATTGTTTTGAGAAAGTGTTGTCATCCGAGATTTATTATTATTGCCCGCTAGTTGATTATGCCATTGATATGAGTAAACATGAGACCTAAGTGTTATTGTGAATATGGTTAGTTCATAATCTTTGCTGAAAACTTGAATGCTGGCTTTACATATTTGCAACAACAAGAGCAAACAAGAGTTTGCAAAAGTTTTTCTTTATCACATTCAGTTTATCAACTGAATTGCTTCAGGACAAGCAAAGGTTTAAGCTTGGGGGAGTTGATACGTCTCTGTCGTATCTACTTTTCCAAACACTTCTGCCCTTGTTTTGGACTCTAACTTGCATGATTTGAATGGAACTAACCTGGACTGACACTGTTTTCAGCAGAACTTCCATGGTGTTATTTTTGTGCAGAAATAAAAGTTCTCGGAATGACCTGAAAATCCATAGAGCAAATTCTTGGAATTAATAAAAAATATTGGCAAAAGAATCAACGTCAGGGGGCCCACACCGTGTCCATGAGGGTGGGGGGTGTGCCCCTACCTCGTGGTCCCCCTAAAGCTCCACCGACCTCAACTCCAACTCCATATATTCACGTTCAGGAAGAAAAAAATCAAAGAGAAGGATTCATCGCGTTGTACGATACGGAGCCGGCGCCAAGCCCTAAACTCTCTTGGGAGGGCTGATCTGGAGTCCGTTCGGGGCTCCGGAGAGGGGAATCCGTCGCCGTTGTCATCATCAACCATCCTCCATCACCAATTTCATGATGCTCACCGCCGTGCGTGAGTAATTCCATCGTAGGCTTGCTAGATGGTGATGGGTTGGATGAGATTTACCATGTAATCGAGTTAGTTTTGTTAGGGTTTGATCCCTAGTATCCATTATGTTCTGAGATTGATGTTGCAATGACTTTGCTATGCTTAATGCTTGTCACTAGGGCCCGAGTGCCATGATTTCAGATCTGAACCTATTATGTTTTCATGAATATATGTGAGTTCTTGATCCTATCTTGCAAGTCTATACTCACCTATTATGTGTAATGATCCGACAACCCCGAAGTGACAATAATCGTGACCACTCTCGGTGATGACCGTAGTTTGAGGATTTCATGCATTCACTAAGTGTTAATGCTTTGGTCCGGTACTCTATTAAAAGGAGGCCTTAATATCCCTTAGTTTCCAATAGGACCCCGCTGCCACGGGAAGGTAGGACAAAAGATGTAATGCAAGTTCTTTTCCATAAGCATGTATGACTATATTCAGAATACATGCCTACATTACATTGATGAACTGGAGCTTGTTCTGTGTCACCCTATGTTATAACTATTACTTGAGGAACCGCATCCGACATAATTATCCATCAATGATCCAATGCCTACGAGCTTTTCACATATTGCTCTTTGCTACTGTTACATTTGCCACAGTTACCGTTACTTCCATACTACTTTGCTACTAAATACTTTGCTGCAGATATTAAGTTATCCAGGTGTGGTTGAATTGACAACTCAACTGTTAATACTTGAGAATATTCTTTGGCTCCCCTTGTGTCGAATCAATAAATTTGGGTTGAATACTCTACCTCGAAAACTGTTGCGATCCCCTATACTTGTGGGCTATCACTGTGATTTACACACCCAAAAGTAAGTACTACTAGCTAGTTCAGTGCATCTCCCATTGATTCTAGCTAGTTTCATCAAAACCATTAAGCATGCTTGATTATCAGTTCGATTGAACTCTATTTCTCGTAATGGTCTTGTGGCAGGAATCCGGGAATGATTTTTGTGGGTACTATGTTTGCGAGTTCATCTACAACTCGATGAAATCTAAG
>NC_041393.1:20196857-20199913 GCF_002162155.2 Triticum dicoccoides | reverse complement strand
GGGGAGTGAAGCGCTCTTGGTAAGTGGAAATTGGTAAGGAAACATTATTACTAGGCGCTGAAATTTATTGTCACTTGCTACTATGGAAAACAATCCTTTGAGGGGTTTGTTCGGGGTATCTTCACCTCGACCGGAACCACAATTAGTTACCCCTCAACCTACTACACCTACTGAAAATATTGAATATGAAATTCCTTCGGGTATGTTAGAACAACTGCTAGCTAATCCTTATGCAGGAGATGGAACCGAACATCCTGATATGCACTTGATATATGTGGATGAAATTTGTGGATTATTTAACTTGCAGGTTTGCCCGGAGATGAATCAAAGAAGAAGGTTTTCCCTTTATCTTTGAAGGGAAAAACATTGACATGGTATAGGCTATGTGTTGATATTCGATCTTGGAACTGGAACCGTTTGAAATTGGAATTTCATCAGAAATTTTATCCTATGCATCTTGTTCATCATGATCGGAATTATATATATATATATATATAATTTTTGGCCTCGTGAAAGGAGAAAGTGTCTCTCTCGCTTGGGGAGGCTTAAGTCAATGTTATATTCATGCCCCAATCATGAGCTCTTGAGAGAATTTATTATTCAGAATTTTTATGCTCGGCTTTCTCGTAATGATCAATCCATGCTCGATACTTCTTGTACTGGTTCTTTTATGAAGAAGACTATTGAATTCCGGTGGGATCTTTTAGAAAGAATTAAACGCATCTCTGAAGATTGGGAACTCCATGAAGGTAAAGAGTCAGGTATTGAACCTATGTTTGATTGTGTTAAATCTTTTATGAATACCAATGCTTTTCAAAAGTTTAGCACTAAATATGGACTTGACTCTGAGATAGTAGCTTCCTTTTGTGAATCTTTTGCTACTCATGTTGATCCCCCTAAGGAGAAGTGGTTTAAATATCACCCACCAATTAAAGAAGAAGTTAAAGAACCGGTAAATCCTAAAGAAGAAACTATCATTTACAATGTTGATCCAGTTGTTCCCACTGCTTATATTGAAAAACCACCTTTTCCTGTTAGGATGAAGGAACATGCTAAAGCTTCAACTGTGGTTAACAAAAGTTATGTTAGAACATCCAAACCTTCTGAACAAATCAAAGTTGAACCTAGTGTTTCTATGGTTAAAGATCTCTTAGTGGATAATGTTGATGGGCATGTTATTTACTTCTGTGATGAAACTTCTAGAATTGCTAAACCTGAAGGAAAAGATAAACATAGACCAGTTGTTGGCATGCCTGTTGTCTCAGTTAAGATAGGAGATCACTATTAGCATGGGTTATGTGACCTAGGTGCTAGTGTGAGTGCTATTCCTTTCTCATTATATGAAGAAATTAAAGATGAAATAGTACCTGCTGAGATAGAAGACATAGATGTTACTATTAAACTTGCTAATAGAGATACTATATCACCAATTGGGATTCTTAGAGATGTTGAAGTCTTGTGTGGGAAGATAAAATACCCTACTGATTTTCTTGTTCTTAGCACCCCACAAGATGACTTTTGTCCCATAATATTTGGTAGACCTTTCTTGAACACCGTCAATGCTAAAATAGGTTGTGAGAAATAAACTGTCGGTGTTATCTTTGGTGATGAATCTCATGAGTTTAATTTTTCCAAGTTTAGTAAACAACCTCATAAGAAAGATTTGCCTAGTAAGGATGAAATTATTGGT
The DNA here is from genome assembly GCF_002162155.2 of Triticum dicoccoides. NCBI lineage: Eukaryota > Viridiplantae > Streptophyta > Magnoliopsida > Poales > Poaceae > Triticum > Triticum dicoccoides. The sequence goes on along the minus strand of NC_041393.1, from coordinate 20,198,223 downwards.
CTTTCTTCTATTGATGTGCCCCCTACTGATCCTTTGGAACAATATTTGCTAGACCATGAAAATGATTTGCATATGAGTGAAAGAAATGAAATAGATAGAATCTTTTTTGAACAACAACCTCTGCTTAAACACAATTTGCCTATTGAAACTCTAGGAGGTCCTCCTCCACCTAAAGGTGATCCTGTGTTTGAATTAAAACAATTACCAGTCACTTTGAAATATGCTTACCTTGATGAAAACAAGATATATCCTGTTATTATTAGTGCTAACCTTTCAGAACATGAAGAAGAAAGATTATTGAAAGTTCTAAGGAAGCATATGGATGCTATTGTATATACTCTTGATGATCTTATAAGGGCATTAGTCCCACTCTATGTCAGCACAGGATTAATATGGAACCTGATGCTAAACCAGTTGTTGATCACCATAGTCGGTTAAATCCGAAAATGAAAGAAGTGGTAAGAACGGAAATATTGAAACTTCTGGAAGCAGGTATAATCTATCCTATAGCTGATAGTAGATGGGTAAGTCCTATTCATTGTGTCCCTAAGAAGGGAGGTATTATTGTTGTTCCTAATGATAAGAATGAGCTTATTCCACAATAGAATGGTAATTGATTATAGAAAATTAAATAAAGCTACTAGAAAAGATCATTACCCTCTGCCTTTTATTGATCAAATATTAGAAAGATTATCTAAGCACACACATTTTTGCTTCCTTGATGGATACTCTGGCTTTTCACAAATACCTGTTTTACAATCTGATCAAGAAAAGACCACTTTTACTTGTTCTTTTGGAACATTTGCTTATAGACGTATGGCTTTCGGTTTATGTAATGCACCTGCTACCTTTCAAAGATGTACGACTGCTATCTTCTCTAATTTTTGTGAAAAGATTGTTGAGGTTTTCATGGTTGACTTTTTTGTTTATGGGAAGTCTTTTGATGATTGTTTAAGCAATCTTGATCGAGTTTTGCAGAGATGTGAACAAACAAATCTTGATCGAGTTAAGCAATCTTGATCAAGTTTTGCAGAGATGTGAACAAACAAATCTTGTCTTGAATTGGGAGAAGTGCCACTTTATGGTTAATGAAGGTATTGTCTTGGGCCATAAAATTTCTGAAAGAGGCATTGAGGTGGACAAAGCCAAGGTTGATGCAATTGAGAAAATGTCATGTCCTAAAGATATCAAAGGTATTCGTAGTTTCCTTGGTCATGCTAGTTTCTATAGGAGGTTTATCAAAGGCTTTTCTAATCTTTTGCAAAAGGATATTCCCTTTGTGTTTGATGATGATTGGATGGAAGCCTTTGAAACACTAAAGAAAGCCTTAATCACTGCACCTGTTGTTCAACCACCTGATTGGAAC
>NC_041393.1:20194567-20196787 GCF_002162155.2 Triticum dicoccoides | reverse complement strand
TGCCTTTTGAGATTATGTGTGATGCTAGTGTTTATGCTGTTGGTGATGTTCTAGAACAAAGAGTTGATAAGAAACTAAATTTTATTCATTATGCTAGTAAAACTCTAGATAATGCTCAACAAAAATATGCTACTACTGAAAAAGAATTCTTAGCAGTGGTGTTTGCTTGTGATAAATTCAGATGTTACATTGTTGATTCTAAATTAATTGTTCACACCGACCATGCTGCTATAACATATCTCGTGGAAAAGATGCTAAACCTAGACTCATTAGGTGGGATCTTTTGCTACAAGAATTTGATTTGCATATTACTGATAGGAAAGGAGCAGAGAACCCAGTAGCCGATAACTTGTCTAGGCTTGAAAATATTCTTGATGACCCACAACCAATTAATGATAGCTTCCCTGATGAACAACTAGCTGCAATAAATGTTTCTCATACACCTTGCTATGCTGACTATGCTAATTATATTGTTGCTAAATACATACCACCTAGCTTCACATACCAACAAAAGAAAAAAAATCTTCTATGATTTAAGACATTACTTTTGGGATGACCCGCATCTTTATAAAGAAGGAGTAGATGGTATTATTAGACGTTGTGTACCTGAGCATGAACAGGAACAAATCCTTCGGAAATGTCACTCCGAAGCTTATGGAGGACATCACGCAGGAGACATAACCACTCATAAGGTATTGCAATCTGGTTTTTATTGGCCTACTCTCTTCAAAGATGCCCGTAAGTTTGTCTCATCTTGTGATGAATGCCAAAGAATAGGTAATATCGGTAATTAAGCATCAAGAAATGCCTATGAATTATTCACTTGTTGTTGAACCATTTGATGTTTGGGGATTTGACTTTATGGGACCTTTTCCCTTCCTCTAATGGGTATACACATATTTTGGTTGCTGTTGGTTATGTTGCTAAGTGTGTAGAAGCTATTCCAACCAGTAGTGCTGATCACAACACCTCTATTAAAATGCTTAAGGAAGTTATTTTCCCAAGGTTTGGAGTCCCTAGATATTTAATGACTGATGGTGGTTCACACTTCATTCATGGTGCTTTCCGAAAGATGCTTGCTAAGTATGATGTTAATCATAGAATTGCGTCACCTTACCATCCTCAGTCTAGTGGTCAAGTTGAACTTAGCAATAGAGAAATAAAACTAATCTTACAAAAGACTGTTAACAGGTCCCGGAAGAATTGGTCCAAGAAATTAGATGATGCACTTTGGGCTTATAGAACAGCATACAAAAATCCTATGGGTACGTCTCTATATAAAATGGTGTATGGAAAAGCTTGTCATTTACCTCCTGAGTTAGAACACAAAGCATTTTGGGCAAAAAAAGAACTCAATTATGATTTCAAACTTGCTGGAGAAAAGAGGTTATTTGATATTATCTCATTAGATGAATGGAGAACCCAGGTGTCGGTGTCAAAACCGGCGGATCTCGGGTAGGGGGTCCCGAACTGTGCGTCTAGGCAGATCGTAACAGGAGACGAGGGACACGATGTTTGTACCCAGGTTCGGGCCCTCTTGATGGAGGTAAAACCCTACGTCCTGCTTGATTAATATTGATGATGTGGGTTACAAGAGTAGATCTACCACGAGATCAAGGAGGCTAAACCCTAGAAGCTAGCCTATGGTATGATTGTTGTTCGTCCTATGGACTAAAGCCATCCGGTTTATATAGACACCGGAGAGGGCTAGGGTTACACAGAGTCGGTTACAATGGTAGGAGACCTACATATCCGTATCGCCAAGCTTGCCTTCCACGCCAAGGAAAGTCCCATCCGGACACGGGACGAAGTCTTCAATCTTCTATCTTGATAGTCTTGGAGTCCGGCCGATGATGGTAGTTCGGCTATCCGGACACCCCCTAGTTCGGGACTCCCTCAGTAGCCCCTGAACCAGGCTTCAATGACGACGAGTCCGGTGCGCATATTGTCTTCGGCATTGGAAGGCGGGTTCCTCCTCCGAATAATTTATAGAAGATTGTGAACACCAGGATAGTGTCCCGCTCTGCAAAATAATTTCCACATACCACCGTAGAGAGAATAATATTCACACAAGTTCAATCTGCTGACGTATTCCGTGGCATGACATCACACCACAACCAAGCCTTTATTTGAAACGTTTTTATCGTACCACTTCAGCACGTTTAGCGATGCGGTTTCCTTGGCACGTCCTGTCGAAGCAGAGATCGTGTTCCCCTTATT
>NC_041393.1:20172422-20194557 GCF_002162155.2 Triticum dicoccoides | reverse complement strand
CGGGATTCCCATCAATACGGACGTGGGTAACCCAACCGCGCCCGTTGCCATGCCCCCTCCATCGAAGGCGGGTTCCAAACGGTCACGGGGACGGCTCTTGGTATTCTTCCTCTTTATAATGAGACCAAGGCCCTTTTTTTATTCAATCTTCTATCGAATCCGCCCCTCTCCCTGAGTTCCAACACCCAGGGCTCCGAATTCAGGTACCTTCGATCCTCGACAATGTCCGGTCCTGATCTACGAGGCCGGTGGATGCCCTCCTCCGTCACGGAGGAGGACGTGCTAAAGCTGAGAGACGCCAGGTATTTAACCTACGAGATTCTGCATAGGCTGCCTGCCCGAGGGCAAGTTATCCCAACTCCCGAGCCTGGCGAGATCGTCGTGTTCATGTCTCACTTCCGTCGGGGTTTAGGCTTCCCGACGGATCCCTTCACGAGGGGGCTCATGTTTTACTATGGGCTGGAATTCCACGACCTGGCTCCGGAGTCTATCCTCCATATCTCATCATTCATTGTCGTTTGTGAAGCCTTCCTCCGCACTACCCCTCACTTCGGCTTATGGCTCAAAACCTTCAATGTGGAGCCGAAGATGATTGAGGGGCGTCAGGCAGAGTGCGGCAGGGCGGTTATAAGCAAGAGGGCCAAAGCTCCATGGCCCAAGGGCTCTTTCCAAGAGGAGCTCGGCTTCTGGCAACAGGAGTGGTTTTATATCACCGCTCCCCGGGGCAGCAGGCAGAAGCCACCGCCTGTCTTTCGCTCGGGCCCTCCACAGCAGCTGACGTCATGGGTCAACAAGGGGCGTGACTGGGGGTCGCCCAAAGACGTCCCCCTATTGCAGGACCGGATTCGAGTCCTCCAAGAAAGGGAGATCAATCTGGTCGCAGTGGTGCAGGTCATGTTGATCCGGCGCCTACTGCCCTGCAAACGTCGCCCCCTCCGTCTGTGGGAATTTAATCTGGAGGGGCCGCGAGCTCTTCAACACTTCATGGGTTTGACTCCCATGGAGATGTATAAACTGTTCTTCGGATCGCAAGAGACGCATCCGGAATTTACCGAGGACGCTGGCCTAAGCTGCAATCGCCCGGATACTCAAGTAAGTAGCCCTGTGTCCGGACACACCATCCATTTATTTATCGTGAGCTTGCCTTTTAACCAGCTATCCCTGGACAAGAGTGGATAGTGCAAGCAAAACTGATACGGTGTCCGGCCCCCCTCCCTGAGACCACGCAGGATCCCGTGTTAATCAAAATGTTGGAGGTTGCACCTTCAAATGAGGGCGAAGGGGGGCACGGGGAAACTGTCACCTCTGCCAGGGAGGCATTTAGTAAGGGACGAATCAAGAGTCCCTCCTTCCAGGGGGAGAAGCGGAACGCTTCCGAAGACCCGGAGGCCAAGGCCTCAAAGCGGGCAAAGAAATCTGTACCGGAAGGTCCTGCGCCAGAAAGCGCCCCGACCGTACTGTCTCCTCGGAGGAATTAGCCCTCTAACGAGCCGTAAGTAAAAAGGGGGATTTTATAATTATTAGACACCCCTGCTTAATGTCTAAAGGTAACCGAAGTTTTTACCTTGTAGTTCGGATCTCAGCCCATCTCAGCACAGCTCATCTTCGGGAGACCTTCGTCCGGAGATGATGGAGAGCGAAACGCCTCCATCTGCCGCCCCATCGCACGGGGCGGACGACCCTGAGGTGTCGTCGCGGAGGATCTCCCCGAGTCCGGCGGGGCCGGAGAGTTCGGCACCCATTGGAGTACGGGCGGTGGAGCTGCAGGATTTGCTTAATAGGGCGTCCATCTCAGAAGATCACCGCACATTAATGGGTAATGTGATTGAGAGGATCTCGTCCGCCAAAAGCGGGTTGTATGAGGCCGTCGGAAGTTCACTGACGGGATTTGAGGTACGCAAAAAATGACATACCTGTTGACAGTTTTGCACATGAAGTGCGCCCTGTATAGTAGCCCCTGAGACTTGGTATGCTGTCGAAAACGGCAGCGTGCCTAGGATCATAATCTTAGTTATTAACTGTCGCCTTTCCTATGCAGGTGGCAGAACGTTCAGTGGCCAGCCGGACGGATGGATTCGCTGAGCTAAAGAAGCAACTCGATGCTGCAGATGCGGACATCTCGCTGGTCAATAAACGACATGATGATTCACAAGGTATGTGATTGCGCCGCGGTCGCTTAGTAAGGGAGCTGATGCCCATTCCTTACAAGTTGTATGCTTGATGCAGATGGTGCTGCTGCTGTGGAAGACCTTCGAGCAGAACTTGCTTGGGCCAAGGAGCAAGCCAGAAAAAGCGAGGCGGCTGCCTTGAAGGCAGCGGAAGAGCTAGAAGCCGAGAAGGCTGCTCATTGCCGAAGCAGGGAGGAAATGGCCGGAATGGCCATGAAATTAAAAGTTGCTACCGACCGCCTGGAGGTTCTTGAAGGAGAACGCCGAGCGGAGCAAGAGGACCTGAAGAAGGCCGATGCCGAAGCCAAGGATGCCCATAGTACGATGCGGGCTATGAAGGAGGAACTGCGTCAGGTCGGAGACGTTGTGGCTGGAAAGCCCTTTATGCTACGTAGGAACTTCACGAATCCGAAGTATGCTCAGCTGGGCCGGTTGTATGGTGCGGAGGATCCTTATCTGGACTTGGCGGCGAGTGCGGCTGACGCAGTCGTGCACTTTCAAAGCCAGGAAGATCATGAAATGGAAGAGCTTTTCTGGTCTCAATTCCATAGTCCGGAGCGTCCACTTCCGTTGAGTGATCGGCTACTTGAGTGGGCTGAGCTGAATAGATTGTCCGGACTGGCCATGACGGATGTGGTAACTCATCTGTGGCCGAAAAGCCCCAAGCTAAAGAGTTATTTTGGCTTGTTGCAGCAATTCCTTGGGGCAGTGGCGCATATTAAGGCAATGAAGCGGTCGGCATGCATAGGAGGTGCGCGGATGGCTCTTGCCCGTGGTAAAACATACTGGGCGGAGATGGATGCCACTGCTGTTGCATCCCAGGGTTCGGACAAAAGCTGATTCCCCACCGAGCATTACTTTGAGGAAGTCCTGCAGGGCGCTCGTATAATAGAGTCGCAGTGCTCGAAAGATGTTATGTTTGAATGACATGTATTGCTTCAAAGATCATGTTTATAATGCAATGACTTTTTGTACTTGTGTGTTCAAGTATTTAACTATCTCCTGTGCGGCCGTATATGTATGTATAATCTGAAAGATGGCAGTCTTTGGCTTCAGCCCCCACGCACATGGTGCGGGGGTGTTTGCAAAAAGAAAAACGCTTTTTCACACTTAATCCAACATCTTGGTCCTTTTAAGGAGGTGATAGCATAGCAAACTAGGCAACCGGACTATAATACTTTATCACTTTCACTTAGCCATAGGAGCTCGAATGTGGGGCTACTATATAGCCCCTGATGGCACCGCGCTTCTCCGAACTTGGGGCGCGTATGTGCCTGACCGGGAAGCGGACCTTCGTCAAAGCGGAGGAATTCTAAACATTCCAATGGTCGATCGAGTGGTTGACCAGTCTCTCGCTATATCATGATAATCAGTTTTCGGCTTTCTCTACTGAGGTGCTCTCCCGGCCGAACCGAGGCACAATCGCAGTAGTTCTCCTGGTGCCGCGTTAGCCGATGATACGGAATGTAAGGTAGCAAAACACAGGAGCCGGGCAAACCCAACATTTGACCAAAGACATGATTCGAAGCTGATGCATATAAGGCCTAACTCGAGACGCCGAACACTCCCTGAGGTGTTCGGTCTTTATGATATCGGGCAGAATAAAGCCCTAAGCCCCTAGTGTCCAGGTACAGGCGGGAACTTCTGACGCGGCCGATGCCAAAACGCCAGCCTCCTCCTCGGCTCTGGTAGGAAACCGGGGGATGTGTATCAACAAGAGACAGTGAGAAAGGTTTACGCAGGGTCTTAATCTGAAAAGAATCCTTGCAACGGGTCCCTACTGCACGTCTGCGCCTGTGTCTCCGTTGTGCTGTATCCTGGACGGGTGTAGCACGTGCTTCATCTGTAAAAGAGAAGGACTTAGTTTCTAAGAAATATCGTGCAAAAAGTGTATCAAAATAAAGTATAATTTGGAAGATGAAGAAAGTTGAGCTTTATTGGCTTTCATCATTTATGCGCGCGGCCCCCTACAAAAAAGGGGTATGCGGCTGGGAAGCCCCTTGCCGGACTCGTCTAACCATGTCCGAGGTCTAAATGACCTGTTTTTAGGGGCTTTGACCTGCAAGGTCGGAATAATGTGTGGCTGTCTAGGCAGCCGCACATTCTCCGTGGTCGAGAGACACCTGGAGTTTTAAGAATATGCCACGTGGACCGGGCATTTTTAAGCGTAAGAGACGCGTAATGCGGTATTGCATGAAAGCGCGCGAAAGCTGCACGCCCCAGTAGTGCTTAAGGGCTACTGCTAAATGGGGCGATGGAGGATGAGCTTTTCGCGACGGAGGTTGTCGGATGAACCGAACACGACCCCTAGTGTAACAGAGCCTTTAAAATTGGCTAAAAAGGCCTGGCGTCACTCCTTTGAAGGAAGTGCTGCTATAGCGAATTTTGTTGGGTTCTATCCCTAGTCTGCGGACGGTGTCCTGGTATAGCAGGGGCCGCGCTGCGTGTTATCACGTGAAGTGAGTTCACTGTTTTGACTTCTAATGGGAAAGTCTTTTGGTTTCCGGAGCGCTGCTTTTGGGTTTCGTCACTGTCACTTGGTGTGTCGAGCCCTTTGTGTTCGGCGTTAAGTCGGCCGGACTGCTTGAAGACCCAACAATCTCTGTGGGTATGGTTTGCAGGCTTCCCGGAGGTACCGTGTATTTGACACAGTCTATCCAGAATCTTGTTGAGGTTGGATAACTCGTCACTGTTATCCTTTAAGGGCAGTGTTTTGTTGTTCGGCCGAGAGCTTTTGAATCCGGCGTTGATCGCCGTACTATTTGGGCCATTCTCCTTGTTCCGACGCTGATCTTTTTTGCGTCGTGATTTCCCATTTCCATCCCTGATTTCGGATGTACTCGGGTCGCTGGTGCTGCATCTAGCCAACCAGCTGTCTTCTCCCGCGCAAAAGCGGGTCATGAGACTTGTTAGTGCGGCCATTGTTCTTGGTTTTTCCTGGCCGAGGTGTCTGGCGAGCCATTCGTCTCGGACATTGTGTTTGAAGGCTGCCAAGGCTTCAGCGTTCGGACAGTCGACTATTTGGTTCTTTTTAGTGAGGAACCTGTTCCAGAATTTGCATGCTGATTCTTCGGGCTGTTGAGTTATGTGACTTAAATCATCTGCATCCGGAGGCCGGACATAAGTCCCCTGAAAATTTGCTCGAAACGCATCCTCAAGCTCTTCCCAACTCCCAATCATATTTTCTGGGAGGCTTTTAAGCCAATGCCGGGCCGGCCCTTTGAGCTTGAGGGGAAGGTATTTTATGGCATGGAGATCGTCTCCTCTTGCCATGTGTATGTGTAGGATATAGTCCTCAATCCAGACTCCGGGGTCTGTTGTTTCGTCGTATGCCTCTATGTTTATGGGTTTAAATCCCGCTGGAAATCCATGATCCAGTACCTCGTCGGTAAAACATAGTGGGTGTGCGATGCCCCTGTATTTGGGTGTGCCGTTGTCTTCAAATGCTCGGCTGGTTGTGTTACTTCCTGGAGTCTTCTTTTTTGGTCCATAGATAGACCTGGCCGGGTTATCCTTTTTCTGAAGATCTTTATGCTGATCATGTGCCGGCTTGTGTGTGGCGCCCCGTGTTGCTCTTGGCCTGTCATCTGGTCGTCTATCCGGCCAGGCGGCCCCTTTCTTTTTTGACTGCGGGGGCTCGAAGGCCTCCTCGTCAAATTCGGGCCACAACTTGCGCTTCGGGTAGCTCTTTGTCTGGTGACTAGTGCCATATTTATCTGCGGTGTTGAGTACTTTGCTCCATCTTATTCTGAGTGTGTCTTCCGCTGTTTTGAGCTTCCGCTTTTGCTTCTTCAAACTTCTTGCAGTGGCGACGAGCCTGTTATGGAGATTCGTATGCTCTGGTGATGTGAGATCATCTTCGCCGGGGATGGGTTGCTTGTCCGGTTCATGTCCGGCTGGCTGCTTGTTGACGTGTGCATCGTCCACTGCTTCGCCTTGCTCTAGGGCCGGTTCCATATGGGTACCGTTTTTGTCGATGCCGGTCTTCGGGCGACGCTTGCGTCGCCGCTTTGTTTGTCTGTTGGGGAGTTGTCCTTCGCCACATCCCGTTTTTCCTCATTGTCGCTTCCTTTTGGTGTGTCCACCATGCATACGTTGTGGGATGGGGTGGCTTTCCTGCGCCTGTTAGGCGCTGGTTGTTGGTCGTCTCCGGCATCGTCGTCCATACCGTCGATGTCCTCAGAGTCGTAATCTAGCATGTCGGTTAGGTCATCGACAGTGGCTACCAAGTGGGTGGTGGGTGGGCTCTGAATTTCTTCGTCGTCCGCATTCCAACAGTCCTGGCCGCAGTCCGGCCAGGCCTCTCCTGATAACGAGAGGTACTTTAGCGAACTCAAGATGTCGCCAAAAGGTGAGTGTTGAAAGATGTCCGCCGCGGTGAACTGCATGATCGGCGCCCAATCGGATTCGACTGGAGGGGGCGCGGGAGGTCCGAAGTCCGGCAAGGAGTCCGGTACCTCGGAGTCACAAGATTCATGGGGGACAAGATCGGTGTTCGGCTCTATCGCCGTAGAGGTTGCAGCCCCCGAGGTAGTGTCTAGCCATCCATCCTTGGTCTACGCAGCTGGCTCCGAGTCAAAGATCGGAGCGGATTCGAGTGCGGCCTCCAGGGTACTGTCCGGCTGCAGAGCTAAATCATGCCCATCGTGACAGTTCGGCACGCTCGGCTGTGGCTCGAATCCGTCGAGGATCAAGTCCCCGCGGATGTCGGCCGTGAAGTCCAAACTTCCAAATCTGACCTGACGGCCAGGGGCGTAGCTTTCGATCTGCTCTAGATGGCCAAGCGAATTGGCCTGCAGTGCAAAGCCGCCGAATACGAAGATCTGTCCGGGGAGGAAGGTCTCCCCCTGGATTGCGTCGATGATGATCGAAGAAGCCATCGAGCCTATCGGTGACGACACAGAGGAACTCTCAATGAAAGCACCAATGTCGGTGTCAAAACCGGCAGATCTCGGGCAGGGGGTCCCGAACTGTGCGTCTAGGCGGATGGTAACAGGAGACGAGGGACATGATGTTTTTACCCAGGTTCGGGCCCTCTTGATGGAGGTAAAACCCTACGTCCTGCTTGATTAATATTGATGATGTGGGTTACAAGAGTAGATCTACCACGAGATCAAGGAGGCTAAACCCTAGAAGCTAGCCTATGGTATGATTGTTGTTCGTCCTATGGACTAAAGCCATCTGGTTTATATAGACACCGGAGAGGGCTAGGGTTACACAGAGTCGGTTACAATGGTAGGATATCTACATATCCGTATCGCCAAGCTTGCCTTCCACGCCAAGGAAAGTCCCATCCGGACACGGGACGAAGTCTTCAATCTTCTATCTTCATAGTCTTGGAGTCCGGCCGATGATGGTAGTTCGGCTATCCGGACACCCCCTAGTCTGGGACTCCCTCACCAGGCTTATGAAAATGCTAAGTTATTCAAAGAAAAAGTTAAAAGATGGCATGACAAAAGAATCCAAAAGCGTGAGTTCAAAGTAGGTGAATATGTTCTTTTGTACAACTCTCGTTTCAGATTCTTTGCAGGAAAACTCCTCTCCAAATGGGAAGGACCCTATGTCATCAAGGAGGTCTATCGATCTAGAGCTATCAAAATAAATAAAGCCGAAGGGACTAACCCGAAGGTTTCAATGGGCAACGAATAAAGCACTATATCTCAGGTACACCCATTATTGTTGAAAGTAATGTTATCCAAACTTTGACACTGGAAGAACACATAAGAGAGTCCTTCTAGAACACTCCAGAATCGTGAAAATAAGGAGGTACATGATATAGTAAGTAAACGGACTCCAAAAAATCCGCAAAAGTACTTTTTGTCAGTTTTGGAATATTTAGAAAATGAGGAAAATAAGAAACTTCTAGGAAATTGACCCTGGTGGGCACGATACACCAGGGCACGCCAGGCAAGCCTGGCGCGCCCAGGTGGGTTGTGCCCACCTTGTGTACTTTCCGGTCTCCGTTTTTCTTCCATTCTTCTTGTTCCCCAAGATAAAAAAATCTATATATACCCCCGAACCTGTTAACCTCTGTATCGCGGAAAAATCTCATGTTTTCTTTTCTCTCTATTTTTCTGTCAGATCTGGAATAATGTCGTCCCAAGACTCGGAGGGTGAAAGCTATGTTGCTGACCTCATTGCAAACCCTAAGGTCTATGGGGATGTGAGGCATTATAGCTGAACCTCCGAAGAAGATGAAGATGACTCGGTTCCACCCCGGGTCAAAAACGAAAGCATGGAGGCGTTATGCAAGAGGATAATAAAACTCGGGATAGATAACGACGAGTTGAGGATATATAATTTTATTCTCCATCAGAAGCTGGAGGAAGCAAAGGGCAAACCCTCTATTTTTGCACCACCACCGTCTTATTCATCACCACCAAAGGAAAACTGAGTATTGGGTATGTGCACTCCCCTTGGCTTTCGCCAAGCTTGGGGAGGTGCCCCGGTATCGTATCAATCTCCACTATATTTTGCCTTTACTTTCTTAGTTCGATCAATGGTTATCTTTTGCTGTTAGATGAATAAAAGTTTAGTTCGATCCATTCTTTTTGTGAGTTTGCTTAGTGATCAATCCTTGTAATCATGTGAGAGATATAATAAAGTTTAGTTTGAGTTTTGCCTTCTTTACTTTCTTGCTGCAATAAAAAGAAAGAAAAATAAAAGAAAAGATCATATGCTAATCTTATGGTAAGTGATGACATTACATAAGGAAAAGTATAAGTAAAAAATTATTGTAGATTGACAAACATAGCATTGGTCAATGATGCAACACACGAAAGAATTAATAAGGGAAGAGAAGATTCACATATAAATACACTATCATGGAAATCTTTTGTGATTGTGAGCACCCATCAAAATATTATACGCCAAAATTGTTGATGTTGGACAAGGAAGACAACTTAATGATTTATGTTTGTTCATATTCACACAGAAGTCATATTGTCATAGATCCTTCAATGTGTGGTGCTTGCCCCTATCTTTGCTAACCAAAAATTCCGCACTAAGTAGAGATACTACTTGTGCATCCAAAATCCTTAAAAGCTATCTTGTTCGAGAGTCCACCATACCTACCTATAGATTTAGTAAGATCCTTCAAGTAAGTTGACATCGGTGAAAAAAGGGCAATAAAAATTGCTTATAAAAATGTGAGATCATTTAGTGTAAGGGAAAATTGAGCGTTGTACGAACTTGTGATGGTGAAGAATAAAAGCGACAGACTGCATAATAAAGGTTGCCATCACAAGGGGCAATATAACGTGACGTTCTCTTGCACTAAGGGGTTGAGCATACAAACAAAAAGCGCATGGCAACCTCTGCTTCCCTCTGCGAAGGGCCTATCTTTTACTTTCGTGTATTTACTTTTATGCTAGATTCAAAGTTTTCCTCTCTATTCCTTTTATTTTTCTCCTTTGGCAAGCATCATGTGGTGAGGAAAGATCTTGGCACATATGTCCAGTTGAATATGGGTGGCATAAGTTATTATTGTTGACATCACCCTTGAGGTGAGTGTGTTGGGAGGCGAACCTATAAGCCCCTATCTTTCTTTGTGTCCTGTTGAAACGTTTTTCTCATGTGTACGCGGTGAGTGTTAGCAATCATAGAAGACTAAATGATGGTTGAGTATGTGGACTTGACTAAAGGCTCCGATACATGACCCTTCCTGAAAAGATGATGAACTGTAGTTGCAAAGTTGACTGAGAACATAGTTTGTTAGTTTACAATAGAGTTTATGCTTTATACTTCAGTGTTGTGTTGAATTGTCACTTGTTCATGAGAAGTCTATGATAAAAGTTCTATAATAAAAGTTTTATATTCAAGTTTCTTGCTGTTATAATAAGTCACATGATGCTGCTATGTCCGTATTTTTTTCTATCGACACCTCTCTCTAAAAGCATGTGGACATGTTTTTTGATTTTGGTTTTTGCTTGAGGACAGGCGAGGTCTAAGCTTGGGGGAGTTTACGACCATTTTGCATCATGTTTTACTACTGTTATTTATGTTGTTTTATTGTATAATAATGCTTTTTGGAGTAATTCAATGCCTTTTCTCTCATAATATGCAAGATATGCACCAAGGGGGAGAATTCTGGCAGCTGGAAATCTGGACCTGAAAAAGCTACATCAAGCTACCTATTCTGCACAACTCCAAATGAGTTGAAACTCCCCTAGGATTTTTTATGGAATATTTAAGGAATATTGGAGCAAATAAGTACCAGAGGAGGGCCACCAGGTGGGCACAACCCACCTGGGCGCGCCAGGAGGCCTAGGCGCGCCCTGGTGGGTGTTGCCCTCCTCGGCCCACCTCTGGTGCCAATCTTCTAGTATATAAGTCATTTTGACCTAAAAAAATAAGGGAAGGACATTCGGGACGAAGCGCCGCCGCCTCGAGGTGGAACTTGGGCAGGAGCACTTTTTCCCTCCGACGGAGCGATTCCATCGGGGAAACTTCCCTCTCGGAGGGGGAAAATCATCGTCATCATCATCACCAACAACTCTCCCATCTTGGGGAGGGTTATCTTCATCAACATCTTCACAACACCAACTACTCTCAAACCCTAATTCATCTCTTGCATTCAATCTTTGTATCAAAACTATAGATTGGTGCCCGTGGGTGACTAGTAGTGTTGATTACATCTTGTAGTTGATTACTATATGGTTTATTTGGTGGAAGATTATATGTTCAGATCCATTATGCTATTCAATAACCCTCTGATCTTGAGCATGTTTATCATTTGTGAGTAGTTACTTTTGTTCTTGAGGTCATGGGAGAAATCATGTTGCAATTAATCATGTGAATTTGATATGTGTTCGATATTTTGATGGTATATATGTTGTCATTCTCTTAGTGGTGTCATGTGAACGTCGACTACATGACACTTCACCATATTTGGGCCCGCGGGAATTCATTGTGGAGTAGTTATTAGATGGTGGGTTGCGAGAGTGACAGAAGCTTAAACCCCAGTTTATGTGCTATTCCATAAGGGACCGATTGGATCCAAAAGTTTAATGCTATGGTTGGAATTTATTCTTAATACTTTTCTCGTAGTTGCGGATGCTTGCGAGAGGGTTAATTATAAGTAGGAGGTTTGTTCAAGTAAGAACAGCACCTAAGCACCGGTCCACCCACATATCAAATTATCAAAGTACCAAATACGAATTAAGCCAACATGATGAAAATGACTAGATGAATTCCCGTGTACCCTCAAGAACACTTTGCCTATCATAAGAAACCGTTTTGGCCTATCCTCTGCCTCAAAAGGATTGGGCTATCTTGCTGCACTTTTGTTACTACTATTGTTACTTGCTCATTACAAATTATCTTGCTACCAAATTACTCCGCTACTTAAAATTTTAGCACTTGCAGACATTACCTTGCTGAAAACCACTTGTCATTTCCTTCTGCTCCTCGTTGGGTTCGATACTCTTACTTATCGAAAAGAGATAAAATTGACCCCATACACTTGTGGGTCATCATTGAGTTTCATTCATATACATGTATTGACCCACTTCTTTGAATTATATGTAGGAGATGCGGGATGAACTCCCACCACATGATCGCATACGAGCAATTCAAGAGGAATTGGCGGGATTCTTTCTTGACCACGTCATAAATAAAAACAGAGAATACCATGTGGAAGTTCAAATAGACCTTAGATGTTAGGGCCGCGGTTTGTAAGAGATATTATATTGTATATATGTAGCTAGTAGCGTCGGATAGATATACGGAAACTTGTTGTTCGACCAATCTCGCGGAGAAAGAGAGGTCGAACACTTCTCTCTATATATGTTCATCATGACGATCTTGTGTACTTAATGATTCCTTCATTTGCTTACTACCTAGTGTGTCGAGTTCTCTCTATACGTGTGGTAGCTAGCGTCGACCAAGCACGGAGATAAGAGATGTCACTTCTCTCTAGCTATTAGCTAGCTAATACAATATATGAAATCCCTAAATAATTAACCCTCCAAAACCCCCTAAACCCCCCACCCCTTAAAAAAACAAAAACCCCAGCTCCTGAGTTGCTGACGCGTGGATGCCATTTGGTCCCGGTTGGTGTTACCAACCGGGACTAAAGGCCCTCATGCCCGGGCTTGCCGCAACGGCCACATGGAGCACCATCTGTCCTGGTTCGTAAGCGAACCGGGACTAAAGGTGTTGGGCTTTAGTCTCGACACATTAGTCCTGGTTCCAGAACCGGAACTAAAGGCCCTCTGGAACCGGGACAAATGGCCCTTTTTTAATAGTGTAACTTAGTGTCACAACTTATTTAGTATTGGGTTCTACCATCAATTATAATAAGAGGTTCCTTATTTTGAAGCCACATATTTTTATTTTGGCTGTTATTTTCAATCAACCTACTAGAATATATGTAAGAGTTTACTAAGGTTTGTCTCACCAGCACACTATAGCCAAAGAATTACTAACTGTTAGCATCTTAACTGTTTATGATAAGCAAGCTAGCACATGGTTGTATGGTTTTAATTTCTAGGTAAAAAGCTTGATTTATGCAGTACATTCTTTAATTCTCGATACATTTCAGTATTCAACTTTTTCATTAACCATACAAAATAGTCTTCCTTCAGATTCAAGTAACCATGTCTGCGCCAGCCTACCCCTTGTGCCTCGTCTCCAACCCCCCTCTGCGGCACTCCTACCACTGCTCGAGGAGTGCGCGCCGGTGATGCAGCTGGTGTAGTATTATTTTTTCTATGTTTTCTCCATGTGGATTTAACGTTACACCTCCAGCGGCCAACCTTTTGATGGAGTGAACATCTACAACATTGTTGTGCCTTGTAATTTTCTTATTTGGCTCTTTCCATTATTTGTTCATTTTACGGGCTGCATAATTGTGCCTAACTAACTAGGTCAGTTCTCTGGTACGTGCAACCACGCTCCCTTGCCGCCACCTGCTACTTCAAGTCTGCCAACGGTCATACTGGAAACTCTCCACGACGCGACTCAATCTCCACCTCGCCCTCCTCATTGTCGCCGGTATACATGCATCTCGTTCAGTCTGTCTGTGGTACAATTTGTAGTCTCCTCAATCTAGAAGTAGGAGTTCACGGAATAATTACTTCTCTGAATCACTCATAATCCACTTTCGTTTTCTTGGGGTTAATTCAAAGATCTATTGTCAAAAGTCTGAATATGAGTGCAAGTATGCTCTATCTTTTTAACTCCTAAACTATTGCCTATACATGGATATTATTGCTGAATATGAGGGAAATTTGGATGTTCACTTTGGTATTCATCAGGCAGCTAACATATGAGTTCCAGTAAGCAGGAAATTTCCTGTAATTTCCCTGGATGCAATAGGACGGACTTTCATTTTATTGTAAGGTGCTATAGTATAAATTTCAAAGATCTCAGTTGCTGTTGTTATGGTTTTATAAATTTTAAACATTAGTCTTGTGGTAAATACAATAGTCTATTGTATTTTGGTGAATAAAATGCGTCAGGCAGATCCCCACTCTTCAACAGAGCTTATATAACATTCAGATTGTCTATTAGGTTAGTGTTTCACTGCACTGCACTTCATTTCATTTTTTTTGTTTCGATCAAGTGTAAATGTAAGGAAGATATTGTTGTCCCTTAGTAATATTCCATCTATGAATTAGGAGGTAGGTTCTGCATGTTGATTGTGCTTCAAGGCACAATTGCTTTTGGCTTACTCCCTCCATAAAGAAACATAAGAGCCTTTAGATCACTACTACTTTAGATTTCTTTACGGAGGGAGTACAAAATTAGTGTTTTGTATAAGTTGTGCATCCTAGGAGCAAAGTTTGATTCAGAGGTAGCTGAAGAAGTGAACACTTTTTGTTCTTTGTCGTTGCAGGTTTCCTTCCAAAGATGTGTATTCAGGCTTGCTATGTAACGCGTTGGGAGAATATGATGCGAGGGGACTAAACACTCCAGTTCATTTCCTATCGTCGCCATCACGTTGTCGCCGCAATTCGGCTGGTTCTATTGTGCATGCTTCTTTCTATTTGGAATGCATTGTTCTTATTTTTTAGGTTAGCTCTTGTTTCAATTAATAACATGACAAGGCATGCAATGCATGCAAATATATTTAACAATGTCGACAGGTCGTTTGCGACTGTAGACAGGTCGTTTGCGACTGCCACTGTATATATTCAATGTAGTGTGTGCTTCTTAAGCCTGTCGGAGCCGTTAACTCTGTCTTACTCTATGTGGAATTGCGACTCTACATTTGAATAGTTTGTGCGACATGTATGCCATGATCAAAATTCCGCCCCCTTCCTTTTGAACTAGCTAGCATATGTGTAATGCATAGTTTAACCAGCTACACAGCTGATTGTTAATTGTCCAAATTTAATCTGCTTTCAGCTCTAAAGGATTTGGATTACTACTTTAATGGATTTTGGCCTGATTTAAAGTAATTGATTAACAAGGTTCTCAGTTATGCATGCATGTGTGGCAGCAAGTAGAGAAAAAACAGCCGAAGGGGCGTTTGCAACCCTCACACCGCAGAGGCATCGTTTAGGCGGCGCGCTATGGGCGCGCCCCACCCACTAGTGTATATCAATCGTGCTGCAGATTGGGTCCCTGCAATACTTACGAGAAATACAATGAACATATTACAATTGCAACTAGTACTAGGGGTTGAATAATAGACCCCAGAGAGCATTACATTCCTAAACTTGCTTTGACTAATACTAAGGGGTTAGAATAGATGCAAGTAATGATGTACCAGTAATCATCAACTAACTGAGCAAATTGTTTCTTTAGAGTTAAATACACTAGAGGTGCCTCAACATGTCTTGCACGGTTAGTTTGGTGCCTAAAGTTGCAATATATATATAACCAGGCTCGAACTTGTCGGGCCGTGCAAGTACGATGCCTCCTTCTGTATTCGAACGTATGTCCAGCCCATGTGGCGTGCCAGCGTGCAGTGACCCACCTGTAAATGGCTGAGAGCAGGAAAGTGTTGGGTGCTTCGCGCGTGAGGATTTACAAAATAATCACATGCGAAAGATCTGAAATACAATGTGTGCTAGCGAGAAATCACATGAAAAAAAACATATTGGAGGGGTTTTGAACCTGCAGCTCCTGGCCAAATACGGTTCGATCTGTCCACTCGGCCGAAATATGACATGCATTCTAGCTAGAAAGCTATGTAGACACTTTCCACGTATTGCACTGCAATTTTTCTAATGTGTTATCTATCGGTTTTATTTAAAAAAATCCAAGTTCTTGTTTAGTTTTATGGCATGTAAATTTCCCATCTAAAAATACAATATTAAATTATTTCTTATTATATTTTTTCTATTTTCATTATTGCGTACTTTGAAGAGGTAGACATGAACTTTTTGAAAAACTTATGGGGATTGAAATAGTTCAACCTATATTAGAAATTATTGCGTCAAATTATGTATGTTCATTCTGGACAACAAGCACACACTATTATTGTTCATCTTCATTCATTGTATTCTAAAATATCCAATTATAAACAAATTGACAAATTTTGTCAATTTGTATTTTGTAAACTTTTCAACATGCATTAAAAAGCATTGTGTTGAACTTTTTAATACAATTATTCAAAATGTTACATAATAAATTTTTAATACATGTTGAACTTTTTTTTAAATACAGATTGCCAATTTTTGAAAGTAAGACGAACATTTTTCAGAAACACATTATAATTTTTTAATACATCTGAAACATTTTTCAAAAACATGTTGAACATTTTTAAAATGCACTAACACTTTCTTTAAGTTTATGGAAGTTTTTATTTTCTTATGATTCTTTCTTACTGGTACAAATAATATGAAAACAAACATAAAGAACTTGAAAAATAAGAATAAAACTTGTGTGGGTCCATAGAGGCGCCATATATAAATAAAAAAATCACTTGTAGAGGTACATAGCAACCAAAGCGGATTTTTGGAGCACAGTGGCCACTGCGCATGTTTTTTTGAAAGGCTAAAAATTGGTACTCAAAAGTTTCAAAAAACGTTGATTGTTTTCGCACAAAAATGTTTGTATGTGCTCTAAGTGACTTACAAGTTTCATTCAAAATAGTGTTATATTATACCCTGGAAAAGAAAAACAAAAATCCGGCCAAAAAACAAGCTTATTTTTTGCATGTATTTGTCCTTTTTTATCTCCCACTAACAAATATAGATTTTCATGAAAATTCACACAGATATATTACCTTTTTACGTGTGCATGTAAAAAAATTAGAATTTTTTTAGCTGTAAAAATCCATTTCTTTCAACTTCGAAAAAAATGACACAATGGGCCCTTGCTCCAAAATAACTTTTTGCATAGCAATGCAATATATACAGTTCGACCTCGTCAACCGAGCAGAGTATGGCACGGTAAGGGACCCGTGCGTGCAATGCAATATCTCAAGTTGGCGCGCCACGCTGGCTTGACATACGATCAGGTGCGAATGGAGGTACCGTGTTTGCACGGCCTGACAAGTTCGAGCATCGATTTCGTGTATTTGCAACTTTAGGCATTAAACTGGGCGCTCAACACAAGTTGTGGCACCTCCAGTGTATTTAACCTTTTTTAAAGAAAACAACTGATATGCTAATTGAATTAATTGATGATCTCAATGGCAGAATGCAAACTTCAAATTTCTATCAGTTTGCTAAGGTAATCTAGAATAGAAGTTAACTGAGGATTGGCCCGTTCGGATACATCCGTACAAGCTGACTGCTGCTACACTAAACCAAAAGGCAATGCATTGCCGACTGGTAAACTACAGCTTCACAAGGGCTCAACATCCAATGGCACAATCATTTCTCAGAGAACAAAACAAGACTCCTTAGTAAGTTGTGCATGGATCTGCTGTTCAATAGTTGATCCATTACAGGCAGCACTACTTTCAACTTCAGCCTAAAAACTATGTAAATGTGCAACACCTGCCAGGCAAAAGTATGTAAAAAATCCACCATTCCCCTTTAGAGACAGCAATTGCCAACCATTGAACCATGTCACAAATATTTATAAGCTGCGACCATCTTAAGTTCTTTGCAGCAATGATAAACTGCAAAGCACGTCTTCAGCTTTTTATGTA
This sequence comes from Triticum dicoccoides, assembly GCF_002162155.2. Lineage (NCBI taxonomy): Eukaryota > Viridiplantae > Streptophyta > Magnoliopsida > Poales > Poaceae > Triticum > Triticum dicoccoides. The sequence goes on along the minus strand of NC_041393.1, from coordinate 20,177,337 downwards.
TTTATACAGTAATGCCCAGAAACACAAGGAACATATTTATGTGGTTTTCCGGCGAGCAGCGACATGGCAGTTGGAGGTAGCGCAGGGAAGCCAATTTTCACAAGATTAGCTCCTTGTATTTGTCTTGTAGACCGGCCGTGTGTGTGTGCGCTTGCCGGTGAGTCGGCGCCATTGCCATGGTAGGGGAGGGGATAGGGTTCCTCTCCCGGTGAGCAGCAACACGGTGTGGGCGGGTTGGACATTAATTCATTGAGCATTGATCTTATCTCAGCTACGGTCGCTTATCAACTCTGCTATTTGTTCCATCGGTGTCCTCATCCTTCAGCAGCTTCGTTTCTTCGTGTATGACTCAGTGAGCTACGGTTGGGCTCTTCTCCTGGCGATCTTTGCTCAGTGGGTTGGTCATGCTGAGAATCTCCCAAGGTGCTCCAGAATATATACCGTTCCTTTGCTCTAGGGTGAGTTGCTCCAATTTCCGACGGTCCGGCGCCCTTCGATCCAGGGTGAGGGGCAGGGGTCCCCTTCGAAATTGGAGAGGGAAGGTTCATCTCCACTAGGCGGGTTTTCCTCTTGAAGTTCTCTCGCTGTCATGCTTCGGTGTTTCATTCGCGTCGAAGGGCTCCTTGAGCATTAAGCTAGTATGTGCTTTCTGTTGTGGTGCTTGTAGGCTGTTTTGGTAGCACCTTGTATCTGCCACTTTCAGTTTCTTTGTTTTTTTTCTCGTTGTAAGGGCGATTGTAATTCCTGACCGGTTGATGGCTTTGTTAATTCAAAGCCGGGCTCTACTTGAGCCTTCGTTTTAATAAAAAAAATACTACAAATACAACTAGTTCAAGAGGCTAAAGCATAGATGCATGGGAGTATTTGGAAAATAGATCAAACTCTACTTCCATGCGCTGTTGTAAGCCGGAATAACACGACGGCCGGGATCCTCCAACCACAGCAAGGAACCGAGGCATGCCCAGCAGCCCCCAAATCGCCAATCTCCACTGTCTAGAGCTGCGCTGGGTCGCTAACCCGTTTTTTTTGTCTTTTGAGGGTGGTCGCTAACCCGTTGAAGGGACACACTCACAGGGAATCCCATACACACACCCGACACGCGGCTTCAACCACCGGCCAGCTGGAGACTAACGCTGGCTGAGAGGACACGCACACGCACCCACCCGACACGCTGCATGCATCGATGTGCCTCCTGGGTCCTGGCAGGCTCAAGGCGACGAGCGTGTTGGGAAACCGGGCCACCACGAGGGGTGGTGGCGGCCGCGTGGGATACGCACGGGCTAGCTCCTCCAGTTTCCACACTTTATGTTAAATGAGTATTTATCCCTTGACCTCCCTACCCCGATGGCCGCCGCCCGCGCGTCTTGCCGAAGCCGCACCGCATGCCGTGGCCGCCGCCACCGCAGCTGTCGTCGTCGCGTGCCGTGGCCACCGCCGCCATCACCATAGTGTGTCGTGGCGCCGTCGCCGCTGCTATATGGCGTGGCCGTCGCCGCCCTGCCCACTTAGGCGCTAGGAACCCTAGCGCGCCCCTCCACTCGGGTGAGGGCCGGGTGGGCCGGCCAGGCGCTGGCTGCTGGGCCCGGATGGGCCACGGCCGTGGGGCACTCGCAAGAAAAAATGGACGAGGGCCTGGTTGACGCCGGCTGCAGCAGTGGAGTTTTGCATTTTAGCCCTCATAGTATTGTATATTTATGCGCACTATATTCTTGCTATAATATTTTGTGTATAAGTCCCTGGAACTGTCTGTTTTCGCTGAAATATGCGTATTTGGGCTTTAAAATGTCTCGGGAATTCAATTTTTGGGCTAGTTCTCACGTACTAGATGCGCTTAACATGCTATCTGTTGTAACATGATTTTATTGTATGATTTTACTACTGTAGGTTAACTGCTCAACACTCTTAATCATTAATTAAATCATATAATAACATGTTTTAAATACTGAAACATCATTTTTATGGAATAAGTTAATCAACATCGCATTTGTGCAAAAGATTACTTGTTGTAATCTCATGATTTTTGCATAAATCGCAGATGGCTGGAATTGTCAACATGGAGTTCGCTGAGTTGGCCCAGACAGGGCTGAACTACCTGTCATGGTCCTTAGACTGCGAGATCTTTCTCCAAGGCAAAAGCCTCCTGAGGGCGATCGATAAGGGGACCCAGCTGGCCCCCACTGATCCCAAGTTCGAAATTGAGAATGCGAGGCTCTGCATTTTCTACGTCATCACCTGTCACCTACTCTAAAAGACACGAGTATATGGCCGAGAATGCCCAAAGACAACGATCTGGACCATACTCTCTCGCAAGTAAGATGTGTTGCAGAGCACCTTGACGATATAATTTACAGAAGACATTCTATAAAAAATAAACAACTATTATTGGGGATTAGACAATGAATTCAGTGATACGGAAGACATTTGTGCTTTCACCAATGACAGCCCACCGAACACACCTACCACGAAGAGCTCACTACTAGGAAAAGGACTATAGATAATATGGACATTAATGACGCATCATATATGTGGTGCACCACTACTATATAGCAGTGGCGCACCACATATATGTACGCCATTAAACTTCAAATACTAATGGCGCACCACATCCACGGTGCGCCACTACTAACATTTTTTTTCAAAACTAGTAATGGCGCATCAGAGGATAGTGTGCCATTACTAGTAAAACTAGTAATGACGCACCACACCCTCGGTGCGCCACTACTAACATTTTTTTATTATTTTTTTTCAAAACTAGTAATGACGCACCAGGGGATAGTGCGCCATTATTAGTTTTAACTAGTAATGGCGCACCACACCCTCGGTGTGCCACTACTAACAATTCTTTTTTTTTAAAACTAGTAATGGCGCACCTGAGGATTGTGCGCCATTACTACTTTAACTAATAATGGCGCACCACTCCCACGGTGCGCCATTACTAACTTTGACCAAAAATTCCACCGAATGCACCCCCCCTCCCCCGTGGACCGCCTTTTTAATTTTTTAAAAAATAAAAGAAAATGATGGAAATGTCAAAAAATAAAAGAAAATAAGTTTCCCATGTGATATGTGGTCTATTTGTTGGAAAAATTTACAAATATGAATTTCGACTTTATTTGCAAAATCTCTCTGGAATTTCTAAAATGAGCATAACTTTTGCATACGAACCCGGATTAAAAAGTTTTTTATATAAAAAATCATCTACTCGAAAAGTTACATCCGAATTCCCCCGTTGAAGATTTTTAGAATCCCCAAAAACCTAACAGAAAAAAAGATACTAGGCTTTTAAGATCTAGAGGGGAAAAAATAGAAAAAAAATTCAAACTTAGTAGTGGCGCACCATTTGCTAGGTGCGCCACTAGTAACAGAAAAAAAATTAGTTTCAATTTTTTTTTGGAAAAAATATTCAAAATATGATACGTAATATGATCAGAAGTTTGAAATATTTTTTCAAAATTTCATCACAGTCATGAATATGACAAAGTCCTAGACATCAACAAGGTTTAATAGGATTGATATGCTAGATATATCAACAAGTGCGTGTTAAGTGAGCTGGTGCTGGGGTTGGAGTAGTGTGAGGATGGGTGACCTTTCGGGAAGTTTGACCACAGAGTATGATTTAACTTGAGATTAAGCATATTGACCCGAGATTAAGGCATAGTGACACGAGATTAAGAAAAAAACGAAGAAAAAAATTGAAAAAAATTGAAAAAAAAATTTCTGAAAAAAATTTGATTTTTTTTTTGTTAGTAATGACGCACTTCTATGTGGTGCGCCATTACTAAGTCAGATAGTAATGGCGCACCTCTAGGCATAGTAATGGCGCACTATAGGTGCGTGATAGTAATGACGCACTATAGGTGCACCATTACTAAAAATTACTAGTGCGCGTGATGCTAGTGGCACACCTGTAGTGCGTCATTAATGGCCAAAACAGGTGCGTCACTAGCAAGCATTTTCCTAGTAGTGGCTACTTAGACGATGAGATCATTTTCGATACTGATGGAGCATGCAACAATGACTTTGCCTAATGTCAAAGACTGCATGTCTTGGTCTTGCCTACCAGCAGGAGATAAAAACCTCAACCATAGGCTGGAAGACCAGGGATATCTATATGATGTATGTCTGCCCATATAGTAAGCTATTGTGAACTGACCTCATAAATTTGTTTTGCGCTAATGTATACTAGTAGAACTCCCGTGCATTGCTACGGGCTGCAATGCGTATAAGTGAATCAAAAAAATGATTAAGGTCGTCTTCAAGGTTGAAACTCATTTCTTCCTCATATGTGCGGGCGTGTACGGGTGCCCAGCAGGCTCCCCAAAGTTCAACCATCCAGACAGTCCGAACTCACTCAAATCCAGAGCATATGCGGTGGAATTTTTTTGTTGTCTGAACTATCTACCATGTTTCTCCAACACGCGGGCCCTACACAAAAACCCCACCCACGACGCAACATTCCCTTTTCCTTCTGGACTCTCCCCTTCTCTGTTAATTTTCCGACGTAGCCGGACATTTCTTGCTGGATGACTCCACTTTAAAACCGGATGACTCCCACTTCACCTTCACCATGGGTCTACAGTGGCAAAGAAATGCCCATGCGTTACTATGGGTAGAAGGCGAGAAATGCCACGAGCACGTTACAACACACACTAAAGTTCCTTTCCCATATCACTTTCTATTGACCACACTTATTCCCTAGCTTGCTTAAGTTTTGATGATCAAATGGGAAGGTCAAATTTAAAGCACTTCGAAAGAGAAGCAAATCATATGCAAAAAATTCTATAAAACAGGTGGGAGGGGAACGATAAAAAAATCAATGGGGTATCCTTTCAATCGGCGAGAGTTCGTGGGTACCAACAAGGACTACTACCGATTGCCATTTAATGACAGATTTCCCTTTAATAACACACACACA
>NC_041393.1:20106179-20172143 GCF_002162155.2 Triticum dicoccoides | reverse complement strand
AACATTGATTCCTTTCCTCAAATATGGTCTTTAAAGACATATTAGAGATCACTGTGACGGATTCCTTTCCTTAACTACATTACTAAGTATACCGAAAATCGATCGGCAATGATTTGTGTAGATTTGATAGATAAAAATCGGATAAATAGATCTGTGGGCTAAAACTCAGTTTAAATAAATTGGTGGGATAGAAAAAATCGATGGGGGAGGTTTAATCAGAATGGATGCGACGCTACTAACTCACCATGGATGAAACACTCCTGGATTGGATTCTTCTTTGCCTTCATTCTTTCTTAGTTTTGTATAGGTAAGTTTGTAGTTTACTAGCTTCTAGTTGGCAGGCTTTGTACATTATGTATTTTAATCAATAAAAGACTATGGGCGTTTGCCCTGCAGTACATACTAAAAAAAAACTCACCATGGCGTACAAGGTTGTGCCGATTTGGATGGTATGCCCAGCAAAAAATAATAGGTTGGTCAAAGAAAAAATGAATCAAAAAAAAAGGAACAAAAAAAATGAAACTTAGAAATAAAACATGCACACACGTCAAATGAGCCGGACATTATAGTTGAAGGCAAGGAAAGTTTGGTTTTAATTAAGGTTTTGTTACAATTTGATTGGATTTTTTTTTTGGAAAATTGCCGATTTGGTTGGATTTTATTTTGTAGAAGTGTCGATTCTGATAAATGAAACAGAAAAAATGGAAACAAAAAATGAAACATAGAAAAAAATGAAAAATAAAACGCCCGCACGCATCAAATGGCCCGACCAACTTTGATTAAAGTTGATGTTGATAAGATTTGATTTGATTTGGGTGTGAGTAGTGAAAGGCAAGAAAGGTTTGTATTTAGTTGATATTTTGTTAATATTTGATATGAATGAGTAAATGCATTACATTGTTTTGGAAAAGTGCCGATTTGATTGAGTTAATGTACGAGTCAAATGGACCGGCCAACTTGACTGCGATTCAGCGAAAGGTCGCATGTATGATGCTCGCGGGCGTAATATAGGCTTTGCGGACAGCTTGGTGGGAGGTGAGGCGAAACTACCAAGTCTCCCCTTTATGAGTAGAGATATAGTGTCATGTATGAAGTATATATTTCCTTATGCTTCAAAGATTTTATTATCAATCTCTAAACAATCTTACTTGCATGGTTCGAATGCTTGGTTCGCTCTCCCTTTTTGCGCCAAGGAAGCAACAGGTCATCTAGTCGTCTTTCAAAGGTTCTACAACAACGAAAGCAAAAGCAAAAGTGGAATTGTCCAAAGCGCAAGCCAATTTACCCAACTTCAAAGAGAAGGTGAATCTGGTGCTTTTTTCCCTTGAAAGAGAAGCAATGGGGAGGCTTATCGACTGGGCAAAGGATAGATCCCTCAGCAGCCTTTGATACATACATATTACTCCTCAGATGACCAATTTGCTTATCAACTAAAGTATCCAAATTAAGTATTGCTCCATCTTTGTCTAACGGCTACGTCGCTCATCTCTTCTTCCATTAAATGAAGGTGAGTCTCTCTTACTCGTTTAAGATCTACGTCTACCGCAAACCATGTGCTCTACAAAAGAAAAAAACTATGTTACCTTTGTTTTATATCAAAAATATGCTTAAATCATACTAGTAGAGTACTTTGTGCATCTAGAAACATAGAATTGTACAACATATTTTGGTGAAGCATTAGTTATAGGAAAATCACTTGCTAGCCAAGCACGTCAGTCAGCACAGGTGACTCAAATGATTACTTCCATTGTTGCTATGGAGTATGTGGTACATATTGATATGTGCCTTTATCTGGACGGTGTAGATATAGGAAAATTATAAACCAGGAACTATGTACACCAGCAATTAATTAACTGGTACCATAATTTTCCACTAGTTAATTAGTTCTAAATAGATTCCCTAGTAGCCATCATGCTAGATGTATATGCATGTACATTCCATTAGTATCTCATGTATATGGGAAATTTTACTAGTTTAATTTGACTGTCATGTTGGTTGTAATATTGTCTCCATGGTTGCTTGTCTACTTCTTTGAAGTAAATAGATGTATGTACTTCAACTAATTTGTTTGTAATAAGATAATTCTCATGTGCATTCAGTGGTCACTGACGGCCGGAGTGGTGCGCCTATGGAACGGTTGGGGGCTCCAAATCCTAGTGCTTGTTAGCTTTATGCTGCAAATGTTCCTGCTCATGTTTGCTAGGATGCGACGGCGGAACATCTCCATCATCCCAAGGACCCTCCTCTGGCTAGCATACCTGCTAGCAGACTACATAGCGGTATACATCCTCGGACACATGTCCTTCTTTGGTAAATCGCATGGGCACCAACAACTCATGGCATTCTGGGCGCCGTTCTTGCTGGTGCATCTCGGTGGCCAGGACAACATCACCGCCTACTCCATAGAAGACAACAAGCTCTGGCCACGCCACCTGCTCTCTTTTGTTTCACAGACGGTGGGAGTGGCTTATGTCCTCTACAAGTATGCCGCTGGCAGTTTGACCCTGCTCATCGCAGCGGTGCTGATATTTCTCAGTGGTGTTCTCAAGTATGGGGAGAGAGTATGGGCACTCAAGTCCTCCAGCCTAGAAAACATGAGTAAGTTTGTCGACATTAGGAAGTTGAGTGAGGCTAAACGAGAACCGCATGCACAATTGAGACAATGGGAGAAGTTGGATTTTGAAGAGGTTTTGCAGGGAGCTCATGACTTGCTCCCCATTTGCATGGCTCAGTTGGTGGACTATAAGTTTTGGCCATCCACATTCCAGAGTAAAGCCATAGAGTTATTCGATAACAAGGGTCAAATGTTCGAGTTGCTTGAGATGCAACTCTCCTTGATGTATGATTTCTTATATACCAAGGCATCAGTGGTCTTCACATGGTATGGATGCTTCATTCGTGCCGTTTCATTAGTTTCCACCATCACTGCTTTCTTCCTATTTCGATCAAGCGTTGGCAAAAATGATTTCAACAAAGTTGATGCCATTGTCACATACATCTTAATAGTTGGGGCTGTCCTCCTAGAGATAACAGCATTGTTGAAGGCAATGGGATCAACATGGACATGCGCATTGTTGCATGCTAGAAGATGGCATCTGCTTCATAGCATAGTTGTATCTGTCAGGCGATGTGTCAAGGCTGCAAAAAGAAATAGAAGATGGTCAGGTTCCATTGGACAGCCTCAGTTGTTGGACTCATCCCATGGCAGTGGAGGCTGCATGTCTGTGCAGTGTCTGGCAATAGGATGCAAAGATTTGTGGAAGAAGCTGGACCAGTCCCTACCTATCATTTCAGATGGTACTAAGAAGTTGGTGTTGGAAGAGGTATGTAGAATGGTAGGGGCATGTAAAGGCAATGAGGATATCATGAGGAGTTATTGTGGTCAGTGTGCGCTGAATCAATGGCACGGTTTCTTCGAGGATCCCACCTCGCGCGTCGGCATTGATTTTGATGACAAAATTCTTTCATGGTACTTTGCCACCAAAATGTTCTTTTCAAGGTCATCTCCCGTGAAAGAGGAAGATTATGTTGTGGAGGCAATCAGGGCAGTATCTGACTATATGATATTCCTCCTTGTTGAACGCCCCTACATGTTGCCTAGCCCCGTTCGCCCTAGATTATATGCCAATAATGAAGCAGCATACGTGGGGCTTGATTTATCTGAGATGGAACATATCAGCAAAAGGGGGAAGTTGGACAGCAGAAGAAGAATGTCGGATCTGGACACAAGAAGGGATGGGGATGAGCTGGAAAGAGTATGGGGAAAGCTGGACATAATAAAGGAAGAACTGGACATACTAAGGCAGAAGGCGGACATAAGTAGTTGGATTCTGAACAAAAAAATTGAGGAGATGGAAAAAATAAGGTTGGAGGTTGACGGTTCAAGGGAGAGCCTGGAGGAGCTGAACAAAATAATGAAAAAGCTGGAGGATCTGGACAGAAGCAGCGTGGATCTACGTAAGGGACACTCACCTCCACCTGCCTTAGCCCGTGGAGCGGAGCTTGCTGTTGGGCTGCTAGAGGTGGAGGCGCGGGGCGATCAGGAGGTGCGGCGGGTGGTACTTGGGGTGTGGGTGGAGTTGTTGTGTTATGCGGCGCACCACTGCAGTAGGGATTCCCATGCCAGGCAACTCAATAGTGGAGGTGAGTTCATTACCATTGTGTGGCTTCTGTCGACTGCCATGTTCAATCGCTCCTACTATGAAAAGGATTGGTTTAAGAAGGGGGTGGATGAGTTCTTCAGGTCAACATTCCATTCTGAGGACAAGTGCAGATGGCTCCGGGCCAGCTTTTGGTTGTTCCGGTTCAGCTGCCTGTGGTTATGGGACAGGTGCAAGCCGTCCTTATGGTACGGATGGTTTCGGGATAGCTGCGGATGGTTCTGGGATAGCTTTGGATTGTGCGGATGTTGTGCATGGTGCGAATGGTACGGATGTTTACGCTGGGTAGTACCTCTTCGCTCCGGTGCCGACGAGGTTTCTCATGCCCCCAGAACCAGTCGCCAGCGGGGGAGCAGTTCTGTCGACGATTTCCTTGCAGCTAGAACCAGTCGCCAGCGGGGGGGAGTGGTTCGGGTTTGAGGAGGGGCTAATTCATTGTATTGTGCAACAATTTTATATTCAAAAAACTTATTTTTCATGAGCCTTTGATGACAACGGCTGTGCTTCGGCTATAACAATTTGTGATATTTTTCCTCGTCAAAGACCTTTCACTTACCTGTACAGGGCTCATATGACCACCGACATGTTTGTCTAATCCTACTTGACATGAGTATGTTTTGGTACAATTTTCCGTATTAAACCCATTAAGAGTCGCCATAATGGTGGCCAACCAGCTATGCCATGTGGCGCAAGCTGGTTGGCCACAGTGAGAAAGCTATTGAAAAAATATAGATGGAAATGAGGAATTTTATAAAATACTTTTTTTAAATGGAGGTAAGGACTCACATATTTTTTTAAATGAAGGGCTATGTAAAGTGGCGCTCGTTGGTAGGACGCGGAGATAATTTTTTTCCTTTTTACTTCTTTTTATTATGGACGTGAGGATTTTTTCTGAGATATTCTTTTAGATGGAGGCAAGGACCTCACGTATTTTTTTGAATGGAAACATGCGCACAATTACCTCTTAAGCGGCGCCACAAGATGGCGCCCCAACCACTAGTCTCAACCAAACGGCCAAACTACTCACTATGATTCTCGGAAGCGAACACAGAAAAGCGCGTGGAGGTGGAAGCTCTCTAAGAGGTGCTTCTGTGGTGTATGAGATTGTGATTGCATGATGTATTGCTCTTCGTGCATAGACACGTATATATGATGTACAAAGGTGGGCCACGGACGTCAACTATACAAGGAACTAGGAGGCGGGCCCAATACACAATATGCACATAACACATATACTCAACACCCCCCTGCAGTCGAAGCGGCACCGCAGTTGATGCAAAGACTGGATCGGAACTCCTCGAATCACTGGTGGAAAAAGGGCCTTTGGTCGCGGTTCGCAACTGCCATTAGTCGCGGTTGCGCAACCGCGACCGAACGGGCGCGACTAAAGGCCCCACCCTTTAGTCGCGGTTGCTTAAGAACCGCGACTAAAGGCCCGTCCACGTGGGCGCCAGGTGGCCGTCGGGGCGGAGGACCTTTAGTCGCGGTTCTTCTGGCCAACCGCGACTAAAGGCCGCCGCAGGTTTAGGGTTTTAGCCCCCCCCCCCCTAAACCTGTTTTCTGTTTAATTTGTATTGTTTTATTTCTTTTGTGCTTTATTTTAATTTTGAAGGAGTTTCACATATTCTACGGTACTACATACATGCATATGAATGTACAATTTCAAACAAATTTGAAATTAGAACCAAAAAGAATTCAAGAGGAATATACAATATATATTCAATATCATCGGATGACCATATACAATTTTGAACAAGTTTCCATACATAATTTAATGCATATAAAGTTCTACGTCCTCGTAATGGTGTTCTCCTTTAGGATGGAGGACTTCCCTCCTGAACCATCCAGCTAGTTCCTCTTGAAGTGGTCGGAAGCGAGCTTCTGGACTAAGCATCATCCAGAGGTTATTCCTCTGAGCATTGGTATCACTCGGAACCCGCCGCTCAGAGGTGTATCTCCGGATCATCTCACAGACATAGTATGCACATAGATTGGTCCCCGCTGGCTGAATATCCTCACCATTCTTAGCCTTTGACCTTTTGAATTCTAGCTCTTTTTTGAATTCACCGACCTTTGTATCTACGAACCGTCTCCAAACCCTACGAGGCAAAGAAAATTAAATGAACAAGAGAGTTATTAGTTACTTGATATTAGGAAATGAACGAAATAGGCCGATCGATATAGAGCGCAAATGAATGAAAATAATTACTTCTGCAGCATTCTTCTCATGCCGCCCCAAAGCTTTGGATCCTTATTCAGAGAGTCGTGGACGAGACATTCTGAGGTGTCAACTTTAATTACTAGCAGAATCCAGTGGAACCTGCGGACACGATACATGCACAGTGTGTCATGCATAACTCATCGATTAGCCGGCCACATACCATGCATGGAGTAAACAAAAGAGAATGTGCTCAAGACAGAAACACTCACCCAAAATGGTAAGGAAATAGAATATCACTTTTGAGTTCCTGCTTTGTAAGAAACTGCCACAGGTCTGCCTCCATGTCGGCGGGGTGATGCTCCAACACATATCCATTAACGATGTGTGGGTCAATGAACCCAACATCATGGATGTTCCTTACTCTGCATTCCTTAATCTTCATTCTGCATGTATAATAGCGGACACAACAATATAGTTAGGACATATATATAGTGCAGGCAATATGAACGAGATGGGGTAGAAATAAATCACTTACAGAACGTAGCAACTGATGATAGATTTGTCGAGCTCGCGCAGATTGAAAAGCTGGAACAATTCACTCAGATGAATTTGTACATAGTAATGTTTGAAGTGATGCTCAGATCTAACTTCCGCATAAATATATTCTTTGGCGTTTTTATTTTTTATGTAACCCTTGTACCATTTCAACAGACCTTTCATTTGTGGAGGTAGATCCTGTTCCTGCGCAGGCTCGACGAGAGGCCCATTCTTCACATATGTAATTACTACCTCCTTCACTGGCGCCTCATCAAGGCCTAACAGTTCACGAAGAGTAATACCTAAGTTGGCCGCTTGTTCTCTGGCACTCGTTACAGTCAATCCATGTGCTGCCGCAGCTGCTATGATATCGGGGTCATCCGGACCGGCGGCTTTCACTATAAGCGGGGCAATCGATTGTTTACTTTGTTCCCCGAGCTGGGCAACTCGTTTCCCGCTTTTTTTACTTTCTAATTCCGTTTTCTCGGCCTCCTCCAAGGCTTTGTTCTCCTGGTTCTCTGCCCGCTCTTTCTTCTCCTTCAACATGAGTGCCTGCCTACGAAGTTCACGTGCATAGTCGTCAGGCAGATTCTTCGCGGCTTGGGACGGTGTGCTCAAAAATGACTTAGCCCACTTATTTTGCTCATCAGAAAATACTGGCTTGGGCTCGGGCTCTCTTTTCTTCTTGCAGTCCGCCTTCCATTTCTCATGATCAGCAGCCGCGGCCGCGGCAGTTTCCTCGGCACTACGTTCCCAAGGCCTTGTGGGGAGAGGCTTCAATGATGGCTCTGGTACCTTTGTGGTCTTAGGTACATAAGGGTCCGGGTTAATAATCCAGGACTGCTTCTGCTTCTTTGCCGGAGGTGGATTGGGGGGCGGCGTCTGATCACCCGCCGGACGAGGACTGGGGGGCGGCGTCTGATCACCCGCCGGACGTTGTGGACTGGGGGGCGTCGGCTGACGTGACGGAGGTGTAGGTGAACCGCCACCACCGTAGGGGGGTGGACTTGTTGTCCTTGGCGCCTCGCCTGGAAACTTGATAAACTTCTTTTGCCATAGAATGAAATGGCGCTTGACATCTCCAAGTCTTTTCTCCCCTTCAGGTGTAGCAATGTCAATCTCCAGGTCCTCAAACCCTTGGACTATGTCCTCCACCATGACACGAGCATAGCCATCTTGAATGGGGGTGTTGTGGTGGAGTGCTCCAAGTAAACATGGTAAAGCACTACCGATGGCTACCTTCACGGACATGTTCCCGATAGGATAATACAGATGACATTCTTTCATCTCCTTTATATCGTCCACGGGGTAGTGAGGAGGCTCCGGTGCAGTAATTTCGACCACCAGAGGCTCCGGTGCAGTAATTTCGACCACCAGAGGCTCCGGTGCAGTAATTTCGATCGTCGGTGCATCTGCACCAGCCGGTGGGGCCTCCGTGGAAGCCACACTGCTTCTCCGCTGCTGGCTTCTAAGATCCGCTGGATGATCTTCATGCTGCGCCCGAGCTGCATCTCGTTCGGCTACTAGTACACTCACGGTTTTCTTCATCACATCCATTTCCGATGCCAACCGCGCCACAACATCTGCTTCCCGATCCATCTTTCTCTTCCGGCTTCTGTAACCGTACGGGTCATCGTTCTGGGGGAACCCTATTTTCCACGGAATGTGCCCCATGCCTCGTACACGTCCTCCGTGTTCAGGATTCCCGAGGGCTTTTGTCAGCGCGTCGTTCTCTCTGTTGAACTTGATCTTCCCCTCTTGAGCATCCCTCATTGCGTCAATAAGGGCTTGGGTGGGTTTAATTATTTTGCCCCGGTAAACACAGTCCCCTGTCTCCGGGTTCAGCGTTCCCCCATGCCCGTACCACCAGCTTTTGGCCCTTGGGTCCCATCCCTCCGTACCTGGATGGATTCCTCGCGCCCTCAGCTCGTTCTCCATCTTCTCCCACCTAGGCTCCCAAAGGCGATACCCTCCTGGCCCCATAATATGATTGTACTCCTTCTTAGCCGCATTTTCCTTATTTTTTTCGATATTTGAATGAACTGCTCCGATTTCTTTTGCTTCACAAATTCTGGCCAATCATGTTTCAGTTTCTCATATTGTCCTTTGAAATCCGGAGTCTTGTTCTGCTTGACAAAGTCATGGGCTAGTTTTTGCTTGAATTTCCGGAATGCGTCGGCCATCTTATGAAGAGCGAACTGTTTGACTAGCCTCCTCCTCTCCTTGTTTTCCTCAATCTTGTTACCCTCCTCATCGAATTTGTTGTATTCCGGAGGTAGAACGAAATGTTCCATAAGCTTTTTGAAGCAATCTTTTTTTGTTCTCTTATCGACAAAAGTGAAACCAGCAATTCGTGCCTTCTTTGGCTTATTCCACTCCTGGACGGTGATCGAGACGTTGTCTCTAACAATGGCTCCGCATTGGTTGACAAACTTGGTGGCGTTCTTGCGGGGCTCCAGCGGCCTGCCGGTTGCACTGTCGACAACCTCGATGGTGCATGTTTCTCCTTGTTTCATCGTCTTGGTTGCGCCACGCTTTGACGACGTACTCGATTGTTTCGACGATCCGGCCGAGGGCTAAAATAAGAAAGAGAGTCGCGCGCGTTAGTCCACACATATTTATTCAAATCAGTTAGTTTGTATCACCAGAGGCTCAATGTATATATATATACCTCGGCGCCGGAGGTGGTTGCTACTTCCATTTGAAGATCGTCGTTTATCGACGTTTGTTCGGCATCATCTTGCTGACGGCGCCCTTCATCTTCACCGTCAAGGTTCAGATAAGAAGAGATATCATCTTCTTCTTGTCCGGTCGGCACATATAGAGTATCGCCGTTTATGATGCCGAACATATGTGCTTCACCGTCCGGATCATAGTTGTCCATAATCGGGTCAGCTCTATCGTCCGCCATTATGTCAGTCCTGAAAACATGTAGTAAAAACAAATTAATTAAGTGAAGAAGGGGGGCGGTGGCGGTGGCGGTGGCGAAAGGGCGGTGGCAAAAGGAGGGGGCGAGGAAGGGGTGGGAGAGGGTGTCGCGGTAGAGCGCGAGACGGGGCGGCAGACGACGGCGTCACGGAGAGGGAGGCGAGGACAACACACATGTATAACCCTCGCCGCCCCCTCTCGATCCAAAAAAAAACACCGCGCGCATCGCCGCCCCCCTCGCCGCCCCCTCTCCGTATATGCGCGGGGTCGTGTACATTTTTTTAAAGCGGGATCGTTGTACATTGACGCGCGGGGTCATTGTATATATTGATTATCAAGTTTTACTTTTTTGTTGTTAATTATCAAGTTTTATATACGTTTTTTTGTTAATTATCAAATTTTACGGTTTTTTTGTTAATTATCAACCTTTGGTCGCGGTTGGCCAGAACAACCGCGACTAAAGGTATTTTTCAAAATACTTTTTCTTTTTCAAAATCTTAAAAATACAAATAATATATCAGAAAATTCAGAAAAATAAAACTAATTCAATTCAATATGTTAAAAACACAAATATTATATCAAAAAATTCAGAAAAATAAAACTAATTCAATTCAAAATTCTAAAAATACAAATAATATATCAAAAAATTAAGAAAAATAAAACTAATTCAATTCAAAATGTTAAAAATACAAATAATATATCAAAAAATTCAGAAAAATAAAACTAATTCAATTCAATATGTTAAAAACACAAATATTATATCAAAAAATTCAGAAAAATAAAACTAATTCAATTCAAAATTCTAAAAATACAAATAATATATCAAAAAATTAAGAAAAATAAAACTAATTCAATTCAAAATGTTAAAAATACAAATAATATATCAAAAAATTCAGAAAAATAAAACTAATTCATCAGTGGTATCTCGAATCATTCGAAAATGGACACCAAACACATCACGGGTAATATAATTCACATGATCCATTCAACAAAGTTTGGTACAATAAATTATTACACATCATTTCTTCCCTTGTGTCCCTGCTTGCTTACGATTGTGCCGTATCCATGGAGCATCCTCATCATTTAACTTAATGCTTGGGTCGGTGTTCACTTTGAAGGGCGGAATTTCAGCAAACATATTATAATCTTCTGACATGTCTGTCTTGTCCTCCACTCCCACGATGTTTCTTTTCCCTGAAAGAACAATGTGGCGCTTTGGATCATCGCATGATGTACTGATCGTTTTCTTATCTTTCCATTTCCTCGGTTTGCTACTCATGTCCTTCACATAGAAAACCTGAGCGACATCTTTCGCTAGGACGAATGGTTCGTCAAGGTAACCAAGATTGTTGAAATCCACCATTGTCATTCCGTATTGCTGGTCCACCTTTACCCCACCTCCTGTTAGCTTGAACCATTTGCAACGGAACAAAGGGACCTTAAAGGAGGGTCCATAGTCAAGTTTCCATATCTCCTCTATGTAACCATAATATGTGACCTTTTGCCCATTCTCGGTTGCTGCATCAAAGCGGACACCACTGTTTTGGTTGGTGCTCTTTTTATCTTGGGCGATCGTGTAAAATGTATTCCCATTTATCTCGTACCCTTGGAAAGTCGTTATAGTCGAAGATGGTGTCTTGGCCAACATGTACAGCTGATCTACAACATCATTGTCATTCATTAAATGTTTTCTCAACCAACTGCCGAAAGTCTCCATGTGGGCCTTCCTAATCCAGGATTCAGGCTTCCCCGGGTTGTCCGAGCGTAAAATATTCTTGTGTTTCTCAAAGTACGGAGCCACCAAGCTAGAATTGGTCAGTACAGTGTGGTGTGCTTCAGTCAGAGAATGGCCGTCCATACATGTCGTTGATTTCCTTCCGATCGTGCCTTTTCCACTTAGTCTCCCCTCGTGCCGCGATCGAGGAAGACCAATCGGCTTAAGGTCAGGAACAAAGTCAACACAAAACTCAATTACCTCCTCATTTCCATAGCCCTTGGCGATGCTTCCTTCTGGCCTAGCACGGTTACGAACATATTTCTTTAATACTCCCATGAACCTCTCGAAGGGGAACATATTGTGTAGAAATACAGGACCGAGAATGAAAATCTCTTCGACTAGGTGAACCAAGAGGTGCGTCATAATATTGAAGAAGGATGGCGGGAACACCAACTCGAAACTGACAAGACATTGGATCACATCGTTCTGTAACCGTGGTAGATCTTCTGGATTGATTACCTTCTGAGAGATTGCATTGAGGGTCTTTCAAACGTTGCTGGTCCTGCCGTGCTTCCTTTGTATCATTTGTCTTCCCATACACGCCCAAGAAGCTTAGGAGGTTCACGCAAATATTCTTCGTAACGTGCATCACGTCGATTGCAGAGCGGACTTCTAGGACTTTCCAATATTCTAGCTCCCAGAATATAGATTTCTTCTTCCACATGGCTGCGTGCCCGTCAGCTCCCTTCGGAACTGATTGTCCGCCAGGACCCTTTCCAAAGATGACTTTCAAATCCTTGACCATATCAAATACCTCAGCACCAGTGCGTTCCGCAGGCTTCGGCCGGTGATCTGCCTTGCCGTTGTAATGCTTGCCTTTCTTTCTTACTGGATGAATTTTCGGAAGAAATCGATGATGCCCAAGGTACACGTTCTTCTTACAATTTGGCAAATGTACACTTTCAGTCTCATGTAAGCAGTGCGTGCATGCATTGTATCCCTTATTTGACAGTCCCGAAAGGTTACTAAGAGCAGGCCAATCGTTGATGGTTACGAAAAGCAACGCTCATAGGTTAAATTCCTCTTTTTTGTGCTCATCCCACACACGGACACCAGGTCTGCTCCACAGCTGTAAAAGTTCATCAACTAATGGCCTTAGGTACACATCGATGTCGTTGCCGGGTTGCTTCGGACCTTGGATGAGCACTGGCATCATAATGAACTTCCGCTTCATGCACAACCAAGGAGGAAGGTTGTAGATGCATAGAGTCACGGGCCAGGTGCTATGGCTGGAGCTCTGCTCGCCAAAAGGATTCATGCCATCTGTACTTAGACCAAATCTTATGTTCCTTGCGTCAGCTGCAAAATCTTTGAACTCTCTGTCGATCTTTCTCCATTGCGTTCCATCTGCGGTGTGTCTCAACTCCCCATCCGACTTACGGTCCTCTTTGTGCCATCGCAACAACTTGGCATGCTCTTTGTTCCTGAACAGACGTTTCAACCGTGGTATTATAGGAGCATACCACATCACCTTGGCGGGAACCCTCTTCCTGGGTTTCCCGCCCTCAACATCGTCACCAGGGTCATCGCCTCTGATCTTATAACGCAATGCAGTGCATACCGGGCATTCATGCAAATTCTCGTATTCACCGCGGTAGAGGATGCAGTCGTTGATGCATGCATGTATCTTCAGAACCTCTAAACCTAGAGGGCAGACAACTTTCTTTGCTTCGTACGTACTGGCGGGCAACTCGTTATTCTTTGGAAACATATTCTTTAACATTTTCAGCAAGTTTTCAAATGCCGAGTCAGCTACACCTGCCTGTGCCTTCCATTTCAGCAAATCCAGTGTGCAGCCCAGCTTTTTCAGACCATCATCGCATCCAGGGTACAACGACTTTCTGTGATCCTCTAACATGCGATCCAAATTCTCCCTCTCCTTTTCAGTTTCGCAGCGTCTCCGTGCATCAGCAATGGTCCGACCAAGATCATCAACGGTCTCATCACGTGCCTCTTCTTCACCTTCACCTTCACCTTCCCCTTCACCTTCCCCTTCACCTGCCCCTTCACCTTCCCCTTCACCTTCAGCATCCTCCATGAAAGTATCACCGAAATGAGCAAGATAGCTTTCATCGATGAAATCATCCCCTTCTTCATCTTCTTCCATTATAACCCCTCTTTCTCCATGCTTGGTCCAACAATTATAGCTTGGCATGAAACTGTGCCGAAGCAGGTGCAGGTGAACTTCTCTTGAGGAAGAGTAACCCTTCTGATTCTTACAGTCAACACATGGACAGATAACAAAACCCTTCTGCTTGTTCGCATTAGCCACTACGAGGAAATCTTTCAAACCCGTAGTGAACTCGCGGGAGAGTCGGTTACCGTACATCCATTGCCGATTCATCTGCATTATTATAATATAAAATATATAATTAACCATCATGCATTTGTTAAAGTAACTAGCTATAAACAATAGAAATTAAACAATGAACAACACACATGCGTATTTTATCAATGACACACATGCATGAAAGGTTCAAGTTGCTAACCGCGATCGAGGAGGAACCTCAAGTGTGGCTCCAACACTTCATATCATGTTTGTTTCACGCTGTTGGGCATTTCATCAAACACCTTGTGTGCATAAGAGGAACCAAAAGCAAACCTACACCCCCTTGTGAAGAGAAGTGGCACCAAATGGCTAAGTGAGTGCGCTGAACTGGTATATATAGGGGAGGAGCTTTAGTCGCGGTTGGCCAGGCCAACCGCGACTAAAGGCCTTTGGGCACCTTTAGTCGCGGTTGGCCTGGCCAACCGCGGCTAAAGCCCCTCACGTGCACCAGCTGGCCACCGAGCGCCCTGGCCCAAGCCTTTGGTCGCGGTTCGTCTGCCGAACCGCGACTAAAGACTTCATTAGTCGCGGTTCCTACAGTTTCGCGACTAATGGGGCTGGACGGAAGCCTCTTTTTCTACCAGTGAATGACACCGTAGGCAAGCCCTTGGTCATGATATCGGCAAATTGTTGGGAAGTAGGAACGTGTAAAACACGAATATGGCCAAGGGCCATCTGTTCCCGAACAAAATGAATATCCAACTCAATATGCTTAGTCCGTCGATGATGCATCGGGTTAGCGGAGAGGTAGACCGCCGAGACGTTGTCGCAGTAGACCACCGTGGCACGGTCAATAGGACAAGAGAGCTCCTGAAGCAGCTGACAAAGCCACGAACACTCGGCGATGGGGTTGGCAACCGCACGATACTCAGCCTCAGCACTGGAACAAGAGACCGTAGGCTGCCGCTTGGACGACCACGAGATAAGAGAGGGTCCAAGGTAGACACAATAGCCCGAAGTGGAGCGACGCGTATCAAGGCAGCCCGCCCAGTCTGCATCGGAGTAGGCGGTGAGGACGGTGTAGGCGGAGGTGTGAAGCGTGACGCCAAGATCCATAGTGCCACAGATATAGCGGAGAATCCGCTTGACGGCAGCCCAGCGAACGTCTCGAGGAGCATGCATATGAAGACACACCTACTACACGGCATACTGGATCTCCGGTCGAGTCAGAGTGCGGTACTGGAGAGCACCAACGATAGACCGATAGAAAGCAGCATCCGAAGCAGGAGAACCATCCGTGGCAGAAAGCTTGGCCTTCGTATCAACAGGCGTAGCAGCAGGCTTGCAGTTAAGCATGCCGGCGCACTCCAGGAGCTCTTGCGCGTACTTCCGCTGATGAAGGAAGAAGCCATCCGGACGGCGAACCACCTCGACACCGAGGAAATAGTGCAACGGACCCAAGTCCTTGATGGCGAACTTAGCTCGAAGATGAGCCGTGAGCTGACTGAGGAGACCAGCCGTACATGCCGTCAGGATGATGTCATCGACATAGAGCAGCAAGTAGGACATGTTAGAGCCCTGGTGATAGACGAAGAGCGAGGTGACCGAGCGGGTAGAGCGGAACCCAAGCTGGTGGAGAAACGTCGTGATGCGATGGTACCAAGTGCGTAGAGCCTGCTTGAGTCCGTATAAGGACCGTGAAAGCAGGCACACGTGGTCGGGAAGCGCCCGGTTAACAAACCCGGTGGGCTGCTGGCAGAAGACCTCGAGGTGACCATGGAGGAAGGCGTTGGAGACGTCCATTTGGTGCACCGGCCAAGCACGGGAGACCACAAGGTGGAGAACCGTGCATATTGTGCCGAGCTTGACGACCGGAGTGAAGGTGTCGGTGAAGTCGATGCCAGCACGCTGTCGGAAGCCACGAACGACCCAGCGTGCTTTGTAGTGATCAAGGGTACCATCAGGATGGAACTTGTGTTTAAAAACCCACTTCCCGGTAATCACGTTGGCGTGCCAGGGGCGGGGAACAAGCTGCCACGTCCGGTTGCGCAACAGGGCGTCAAACTCCTCTTGCATCGCAGCCATCCGGAGCGGGTCACGAAGAGCGGCTCGAACGGAGGACGGCGATGGCGACAGCTCAGAGGTGGACGCCACATGGACGTAGTCATCCGAGGCATAGCGCGAGCTCGGGCGAAAAACGCATATACGGGCACGGGTGACCGGACCGGCCACAAGCACCAAGGGCGCCGAGGGGGCCACAGGCGCCGGGGGGACCGCGGCGCCGAGGGCACTGGGAGAGCCGAGGGGGCCGCAGGCGCCGAGGGGGGCGCAGGCGCAGGGGGCGCCGAGGAGGCCGCATGTACCAGGGGCGCCGCGGGCACCGGGGGCGCCGGGGGAGCCGCGGGGGCCGCGGGCGCCAACGTCGGGGGCACCGCATGTGGGGGGCGCGCCTCAAAGCCAGGGGGCGGGCCAAGAGAGGCGCGTGAGCTCCCTGTGAGAGGCGTCGAGGAGCCCGCGTCACCGGTGGTGGCAGGAACAACCAGGGGTACTTGGTGAAACGGAAACACATGCTCCTCAAAGTAAAAGTGCTGGGAAGTGAACACACGGTGGGAGACGGGATCATAGCACCGATATCCCTTGGAGTTAGAGGTGTAGCCGATGAAGATGCAAGCGACAGATCGAGGTGCAAGCTTGTGAGAAGCAGTGTCTGCAGTGCTGGGATAGCAAAGGCACCCAAAAATACGCAAGTCATCATAAGACGGGGGCGTACCAAAGAGAAGATGGTGAGGTGCGTTGTTCCACCATGGGCAGCAGGGTCTAATGTTAAGAAGAAGTGATGCAGTGGCGAGTGCATTTTGCCAAAAATGAGGCGACACGTTGGCATGAAACAGGAGCGTGCGAAGGACGCGTTCGGCTCGACCGTTCTGCTATGAAGTGTACGAGCATGTGAGGCGAAAAACTGTACCATGGCGCGACAAAAAGGTGCGGAAAGCAAGGTTGTCGAAATCTTTTCCATTGTCCGTCAGAAGCGCAAGGATGGGACGCCCACACTGCGTGCGCACATAGGAGTAAAAAGCCATCAAGGTAGAGAGTGCATCAGACTTTATGCATAAAAAAAAAGTCCACACATAATGAGAATAATCATCAAGAATGACCAGATAATATAAATAGCTCGAGTTACTGGGTGAAAGCACAAGTGCTCCCTGGGTGATTTTGGTAATCAATGTCAACATATCTCTTGTTGGACTAATACTTTTACCTAGTATGTTTCAGATCAGTTCAACAATGGAGTGGCATGGACTAGAGGATGTGGAACCCCTTCAAGATGCTCACGACAAAGGATTGTCTCAAGCTCAAAGCACAAGACTCTACATTTTACTTTTAGTGATCCAAGATCACATTGATTCCATAGGAAAGCCAATACTATTAAGAGGGGATGAGGAGTTGCTTAATGGCTTGCTTGCTCAAAGTGCTTAGTGATATGCTCCAAAGCCCTCAACCACTTTCTCACATCCACATACGTCCCAAACCAAAAGTCAAACTCGGACTCACCGAATCTGTCTATCCGGCGCCACCGAGTTCTCTTGACATAGCCACTGCCAGAAACCCTAGTCTTTTCGGTCTCACTGATAGGGATCTCGGTCTCACCGAGATGGGATTGTAATCTGTGTGTGTGTGTGTGTGTCCATTACCAAAATCGGTCTCACCGAGTTTGCGTAATCGGTCCTACCGAGATTGCAATGCAAACTCTCTATTTCCCTTTCGTACCATTTCGGTCCAACCGAGATGAACAAATTGGTCCCACCGAGTTTTCCTGACCAACTCTGTGTGTGTCTATTACCAAAATTGGTCTCATCGAGTGTGTGCAATCGGTCTCACCAAGATTACGTTATGCCCTAACCCTAACCATATCGGTCCCACCGAGATGACATGTCGGTCCCACCAAAAATCCTAACGGTCACATTATTTACTTAATCGGTCCGACCTAGTTTCACGATTCGGTCCCACCGAGTTTGGTAAGTTGTGTGTAACAGTTAGATTTTGTGTGGAGGCTATATATACCCCTCCACCAACTCTTCATTCGTGGAGAGAGCCATCAGAACATTCCTACACTTCCAACATACATTTTATGAGAGGGAACCACCTACACTTGTGTTGAGGTCAAGATCTTCCATTCCTACCACACTCTTGATCTCTAGACTTCCCCAAGTTGCTTTCCAGTCAAATCTTCTTTCCACCAAATCCAAATCCTGTGTAAGAGAGTTGAGTGTTGGGGAGACTATCATTTGAAGCACAAGAGCAAGGAGTTCATCATCAACACACCAGTTGTTACTTCTTGGAGAGTGCTGTCTCCTAGATTAGCTAGGTGTCACTTGGGAGACTCCGACAAGATTGTGGACTTGAACCAAGGAGTTTGTAAGGGCAAGGAGATCGCCTACTTCGTGAAGATTTACCCTAGTGAGGCAAGTCCTTCGTGGGCGACGGCCATGGTGGGATAGACAAGGTTGCTTCTTTGTGGACCCTTCGTGCGTGGAGCCCTCCGTGGACTCGTACAACCGTTACGCTTCGTGGGTTGAAGTCTCCATCAACATGGATGTACGATAGCACCACCTATCGGAACCACGGCTCAAAAATCTCCGTGTCTCCAAATAGCGTTTGCACACTCCAATCCCATCCCTTTACATTCTTGCAATTTGCATGCTTTACTTTCCGCTGCTCATATAATCTTTGCATGCTTGCTTGATATGTATTGTGAATGTTAAACTTGTGCCAAAACTCCACTTCAACTTAAAGAAATAAAAAACTGCAACTTTTCTTGCTTAGAGTCTATTCACCCCCCTCTAGACACCTCTTCTCGATCCTTTCAATTAGTATCAGAGCTTTGGTCTCCATTGCTTTGGTTTAAACACCATTGGAGGAAGATGGATGAGTCTACTTTGGGGAGTCTTAGACATAGAGTGCCTATACCTGATGGAGAGTATTTTCATGAGTGGAAAAATGAGATGCTTGTGATTTTCAATGAATATCATTTGAACAAGTATATTACTAGCCCTTGTGCACCTCATGTTGATCCTATGCATCCCACCCTTGATGAGTCAATTGACACGATTCGCAATCTTAGAACTGTTAATCTTATCACTAGAGGTTTGCCTAGAAAATTGATTGGATATTTTCCTACTCTTGAGTGTGCCTACACTATATGGAAATTTCTTGAGGAACGTTTTCCAAATTATTCCTTGAACAATCTAGATGAAATTCTCCATAAGTCTATTGGCTCGAGTAAAATGAATTCCAATGATCCTAAGTTTGGTGATTGTCTATTTGAGCTTACAAATCTTATGCGTGCCAAAGGAGATGTTGGAATTATTAGTGATATTATTTCCGAAGCTATTAAAATTCATAAAGAAGATCATTGTCAAACTCATTCTAACGAATCACCCTCTCTAGGAATTGATCCATCACATGACGATGTTGAACATGGATACTATGATGAGGATGATGATAGTGACTTTGATCTTGATGATGCAATGAGACACTTTGGTCTTATGGCAAATCTTCGGGGATATATGGCAGGAGGAAAGGAATGGGTTCTTGATAGTGGATGTACCGATCACATGACCGGAGATAAAGATATGTTTCGTGAGCTTGCTGAAAACGACGGCCCTCAAAAGTATGTCACTTTTGGTGATAACTCAAAGGGTAAGGTGGTTGGCCTCGGTAAGGTGGCCATCTCACATGATAGCTCCATACAAAATGTCATGCTCGTTGAATCTCTTGGGTACAATTTACTTTTAGTATCTAGACTTGCTGATTTCGGTTTCAATGTCCTATTTACTAAAGTAGATTGCCAAGTGTTTCATAGAGATAATCATAAAATGGTCTTTGCTGGTATACGTAGAGGTGATCTTTACATTGTTGATTTCACTAACAAGGCTCAACCTAGAACTTGCTTAATTGCTAAATCCTCTAAAGGCTGGTTATGGCATAGACGATCAGGTCATGTGGCCATGCGAAACCTTGACAAGCTTACTAAAGGAAATCATATCCTTGGCATCAACGATGTCATATTTGACAAGGATAGACTTTGCAGCGCTTGTCAAGCAGGTAAATAGGTTGGAGGAAGGCATCCCGTGAAGAACATCATGACCACAAGGATGCCGCTCGAGCTACTTCACATGGATCTTTTCGGTCCCAACGCTTACAAAAGTCTCGGTGGAAATTCTTTTGGTTTAGTCATAGTTGATGATTTTTCAATATTTACGTGGGTGTTCTTTCTCAATGATAAATCACAGGTCCAAAAGATCTTCAAGAACTTCGCTAGGAAGGCCCAAAATCAATTTGAAGTGAAGATCAAGAAGGTTCACAACGACAATGTAACGGAGTTCAAGAATGCAAATGTGGACACCTTTCTTGATGAAGAGGGGATTTCACATGAGTTCGGCTACGTACACACCTCAACAAAATGGAGTTGTTGAGAGGAAGAACCGGATGCTCATTGAAATGGCGAGAACGATGCTTGATGAGTACAAGACGCCAAAGCACTTTTGGGCGGATGCGGTTAAGACAGCTTGTCATGCAACAAATCGCTTGTATCTTCACAAGCTACTCAGCAAGACGGCATACGAGCTCCTCACCGGTAACAAACCCCAAGTTGGATACTTTCGAGTATTCGGCTCAAAGTGCTACATTCTTGATAAGCATCACCGTTCTAAATTTGCTCCTAAATCTCATGAGGGTTTCCTATTTGGTTATGGCTCAAACTCTCACACTTACCATGTCTACAGTAATTTCACCCGAAAGGTTGAACACACGGTAGATGTGCAGTTTGATGAATCTAACATCTCACAAGTAGAGCAATTTCCAATTGATGTAGGAGACAAAGACCCGTCGGAAGCAATCCAAGACTTGTCTATTGGCAAGATTCGTCCAACAGAGGTGAAGGAGAGTACCTCGTCCGTCCAAGTGGAAGCTTCCACCTCACGACAAGGTGAACCAAGAGTTGACACGGAAGCATCCACAAGTGGGACACATCAAGATGAAGAAAACAAGGAAGTTCACCAAGATGAACATCAACAACCTCCTTCTCCGCCACGACAATAGAACGACAACGTCAACAATGAAGAAGGCCAAGAAGAAGAACAAGATGAAGAAGATGTTCCACCAAGATCCAAGCAAAAGCTTTCACGAGTTCGAGCAAGAGTTGATAAAGACCACCCCGTCGAGCAAATCTATAATGATATCCAAACCGGGAGAATCACTCGCTCTAAAACTCGTTTAGCTAACTTTTGTGAACATTATTCATTCATCTCTAGGATTGAACCTATGAAGGTTGAAGAAGCATTTGAAGATCCGGATTGGATAAATGCCATGCATGAAGAGCTACACAACTTTGAGATAAACCAACTGTGGACACTGGTTGAGAAGCCCGGCAACAGCCATAACATCATCGGTACCAAATGGGTGTTTCGCAACAAGCAAGATGAAGATGGACAAGTAGTTCGCAACAAAGCACGTCTCATCGCCCAAGGCTACACTCAAGTCGAAGGTATGGACTATGGTGAGACATATGCCCCCATTGCTAGACTTGAGTCCATTCGCATCTTACTTGCCTATGCTAATCACCATGATATCACCTTGTACCAAATGGACATTAAAAGTGCTTTTCTAAATGGTGAAATAGAGGAGGAAGTTTATGTTAAGAAACCTCCCGGCTATGTTAATCCTAAGAAACCTAATCATGTTTACAAACTTCACAAAGCTCTTTATGGTCTTAAACAAGCTCGTAGAGCGTGGTATAAATGCTTGACCAAGTTCCTTATTGAAAAAGGCTTTGAAATTGAAAAAATTGATTCTACTCTTTTTACTAAAAGGGTTAATGGAGAACAATTTGTGTGACAAATCTATGTTGATGATATTATATTTGGTTTGACTAACCATCACTTTAGTGAAAAGTTTGGAAAGCTAATGTCGGAGAAGTTTGAGATGTCTATGATGAGTGAACTCAAGTTCTTTCTCGGTTTGCAAATCAAGAAAACTAAGGAAGGTACCTTTGTTTCTCAAACAAAGTACACCAAGGACTTATTCAAGAAGTTCAATATGCAAGAATGCAAAGGTATGACTACACCCATGCCTACTAGTGGGCATCTTGATTTGACCAAAGATGGTGAACCGGTTGATTAAAAGGTTTACCGCTCCATGATTGGTTCATTGTTATATCTATGTGCTTCAGGTCCCGATATTATGCTAAGTGTGTGCATGTGTGCACGATATCAAGCCGCCCCTAAAGAATGTCATCTTAAGGCTGTGAAAAGGATAGTGAGATACTTAATACATACACCAAATTTTGGCATTTGGTATCCTAAGAGGGCCTCTTTTAATCTTGTTGGCTACTCTGACTCGGACTATGTCGGTGACAAGGTTGATAGAAAGTCCACTTCGGGTACTTGTCAATTTCTTGGTAGATCTCTTGTGTCTTGGTCCTCCAAGAAACAAAACTCGGTATCCTTATCCACCGCCGAAGCGGAATACATTGCCGCTGGTTCATGTTGTGCTCAACTACTTTGGATGACCCAAACTCTTAAAGATTATGGGATATATGTGAAATATGTTCCATTGCTTTGTGACAATGAAAGTGCTATCAAGATTGCTCACAATCCCGTGCAACACTCTCGAACTAAGCATATTGAAGTTCGTCATCATTTCATTCAAGATCATGTTTCCAAAGGGGACATTAATCTTAAGCATGTTCATACCGACAAGCAATTGGCGGATATATTCACTAAACCACTTGATGAGAAAGTGTTTTGCAGGTTAAGAGGTGAATTGAACATTATTGATGCTTCAAACTTGGAGTAGGAACTCCATTTGGATACATGCAAGACATGAGCTTATGACTAATCCTAGATATTTCTCTTATGATGATAATCTTATGTCTTGGATATACTTGCACCTTGCATGTTATCTAACCCTTGTAGGTACTTGGATGGATCTAAATCTATGAGATTGCAACTCACTCATATCTTGAGCATTCTCTACATCACCAAGTCTCTACTTTATGGTGGTTGAAGACGAGGAAGCACGAAACCATTCAAACATATCCTTTGACAAATTCTATATTGAGTTTCATGATTGTCATTTTGGATACACAAGTGCTCTTCCTTGCAAAAACTAACCCATGTAGGTAGATGAACTCAAATTCCAAGTGGTGCTCCCAACTCTTGATGAGCTACATCAACCTTGAGCAACCCACATAAGTTCAACTACATGATCACGATCAACACCACCACCCAAGGTATGTTATTCCATCTTAGAGAAGCTTTACTCCAAGTCATGAGTCAAAGCAACTCAACAAGATGTGAATACATCAAAATGCTTAAACGAAAAATGGTAACCCCATCTTGAGCTTAAACGAAGAGTATGACCTATGATCAAGTGATCTCACTTGACTCCTAAGCAATATACTCTAACATAGGTGACTTTGTCGCCGACCAGTTCTAGATGAAGTTCTCTTGTGTTCTTTTCTGTGCTCTTGCATTTGTCTCATGCATATTTGTTTCCCCTTTCAAAAAAACTTCATATAGATTTCTTTTATGTTTCTTTTTGTTCTGCATTCCCTGCATCCAATTCCTTGCAAATATTTCAGTTAATTCCTCACAAATCCTTGTGAGATCTTACTTGTCTAGTGAGCTGAGGTGACAAATGTTTTCTCTGCGATGAACTCGGTCACACCGGTCTATTGCCTTCAGTCCAACCGAATTCTTTCGGTGCAACCGAAGCATACAACTCGGTGCCACCGATTTCACTACAGGAAAGATAGCTTGCCACTTATTCCTGCACCCTTTTTGATCCAGTCCATTCAATGATTCTTGTCCTCTACCAGCATCACATTTGGCTTGCTGCTTTGCTCTGTGACTCAAGGACCAAACCCTTTGAGACAAAAATCTAGAAGAACCCTTCTTGGAAATTGATGTCAAAGGGGGAGAGAGAGATCACATCAAAGCTTAATCATTTCTATAGGGGGAGAAAGTACTCAGAGAGAGAGAGACCCCAGATTCTTGGTGTTCAAGAGGAGAGAAGTCACATGTCTTTAAGAGGGGAAAGACATGTTCATATTTGATTGATTGCATTAGCTCTGTTTCTTTTCTTTGCTCTGATTTTCTGTTCCCTATCTTCTCCCAATATCCCATGCTAGATTCAGGGGGAGCAAGACATCTAAGGGAAGGAAATTTTTGAATTCATTGCACATCTTTACCTCTGGGGACATGTCTATATCCAATGTGGTACTTAGTACTTACTCTCTACATGTCATCCCAGTCTTGGTTCTCTTGTGGTTTCTTTTTTTTGCTCTGGCTAGTAGGTGTATCTGTGTTATCTAACCATGTTTACGCAGGTTCATTCCTTCCTAAGCCAACTCAAGACCACAAGGTAAGTATATGCATCACAGTCATGTGTATGAGGATTTCTTGCTGATGTACATACTGTTTGCAAGAAGGACTCATGAGCATGAAAGTGCATTTCCCATATTCACATCATTTGCTCTGATGCATACAGCCAAGATATATGTAACACATTGCTTACTCTGTCATGCTTATGCATTCACATGCTCCTATATTCCATATTTACATGATTGCATATATGTAGGGGGAGTCTATGCAAATTACATGTCTTTCCAATTTACTTGTTATTCTCTATATCTTTATCTAAAGCTTTGATGTATGTTGTCATCAATTACCAAAAAGGGGGAGATTGAAAGCACAAGTGCTCCCGGGGTGATTTTGGTAATCAATGTCAACATATCTCTTGTTGGACTAATACTTTTACCTAGTATGTTTCAGATAAGTTCAACAATGTAGTGGCATGGACTAGAGGATGTGGAACCCCTTCAAGATGCTAAGGACAAAGGGTTGGCTCAAGCTCAAAGCACAAGACTCTACATTTACTTTTAGTGATCCAAGATCACATTGATTCCATAGGAAAGCCAATACTATTAAGAGGGGATGAGGAGTTGCTTAATGGCTTGCTTGCTCAAAGTGCTTAGTGATATGCTCCAAAGACCTCAACCACTTTCTCACATCCACATACGTCCCAAACCGAGAGTCAAACTCGGCCTTACCGAATCTGTCTATCCGGCGCCACCGAGTTCTCTTGACATAGCCACTGCTAGAAACCCTAGTCTTTTCGGTCTCACCGATAGGGATCTCGGTTTCAGCGAGATGGGATTGTAATCTCTTTGTGTGTCTCCATTACCAAAATCGGCCTCACCGAGTTTACGTAATCGGTCCTACCGAGATTGCAATGCAAACTCTCTGTTTCCATTTCGTACCGTTTCGGTCCAACCGAGATGAACGAATCGGTCCCACCGAGTTTGCCTGACCAACTCTCTGTGTGTCTATTACCAAAATCGGTCTCACCGAGTTTGTGTAATCGGTCTCACCGAGATTACCTTATTGCCTAACCCTAACCATATCGGTCCCACCGAGATGACATGTCGGTCCCACTGAAAATCCTAACGGTCACATTATTTACTTAATCGGTCCTACTGAGTTTCATGATTCGGTCCCACCGAGTTTGGTAAGTTGTGTGTAACGGTTAGATTTTGTGTGGAGGCTATATATACCCCTCCACCCACTCTTCATTCGTGGAGAGAGCCATCAGAACATGCCTACACTTCCAACATATATTTTCTGAGAGGGAACCACCTACGCTTGTGTTGAGGTCAGGATCTTCCATTCCTACCACATAAATCTTGATCTCTAGCCTTCCCCAAGTTGCTTTCCACCCAAATCTTCTTTCCACCAAATCCAAATCCTGTGAGAGAGAGTTGAGTGTTGGGGAGACTATCATTTGAAGCAGAAGAGCAAGGAGTTCATCATCAACACACCATTTGTTACTTCTTGGAGAGTGGTGTCTCCTAGATTGGCTAGGTGTCACTTGGGAGCCTCCGACAAGATTGTGGAGTTGAACCAAGGAGTTTGTAAGGGCAATGAGTTCGCCTACTTCGTGAAGATTTACCCTAGTGAGGCAAGTCCTTTGTGGGCGACGGCCATGGTGGGATAGACAAGGTTGCTTCTTCGTGGACCCTTTGCGGGTGGAGCCTTCCGTGGACTCGCGCAACCGTTACCCTTCGTGGTTTGAAGTCTCCATCAACGTGGATGTACGATAGCACCACTATCGGAACCACGACTCAAAAATCTCCGTGTCTCCAAATTGCGTTTGCACACTCCAATCCCATCCCTTTACATTCTTGCAATTTGCATGCTTTACTTTTCGCTGCTCATATACACTTTGCATGCTTGCTTGATATGTATTGTGAATGTTAAACTTGTGCCAAAACTCCACTTCAACTTAAAGAAATAAAAAACTGCAACTTTTCTTGCTTAGAGTCTATTCACCCCCCTCTAGACACCTCTTCTCGATCCTTTCACTGGGAACCAAGAAGTCCACACACCTCTATGAATCAACCGAAAAGGAAAAGAAGCAATGGTTGTGGAATTATTAAACGGCAGATGAACATGTTTGCCGACTCGACATGCATGACAAGTGTGATCCTCGATCTTATTGCTACTGAAACTGAAACTCCTAAGAATATGACGAAGTGTGACGGGGTTGGGATGACCCAAGTGAGCGTGCCAGAGATCGACTTGAGCAGAGAGAGCAACCGGTGTGGTGATGGATGAAGGCGAGTGCACCGGATAGAGCTCGTCGGGGCTGTCACATCGGTGAAGTACCATCCTGGTTCGAGCATCTTTGACACAAAAACCAAGCTGGTCAAATTCAATGGTAACAAGATTTTCACGAGTGAAACAACGAACATAAATGAGATTCTTAATAAGATGAGGTGACACACATATGTTAGACAAAGATAATGGAGTAGAACTAGAAGGAAAAGAAGTGTGTCCGATGTGTTTGATAGAAAGTGTGGAACCATCGCCGACAATGATGTAGCGGTCGATGGAGACATGAGTGAAGGAGGCAAGGTTACCAGGATGATAAAACATGTGAGCCGTAGCACCAGTGTCCATGTACCAATCACCACCTCCAGTGTAGTTATTCGGCGTAGGAGCGGCATGCAATGCAGGGAGGAGCACCGGGTCCCAGGGTGCTAGCGGCAGGGCCGGCGAGGGGGACGGAGATGCCATGGGGAGGTCATAGCCGCCGCTCGGTTGCGGCGGTGGGTACTCTCCATACGGTATGGGTAGCAGGCCCGGCTGCGATTGCGGTGTTGGGTAGGCCGGACGGCCCGTCGGAAAAACCTGCTAGCCCGCTAATAGATGCTGCAGGTGCTGGGCACCATCAGGCTGCTGTGAGTGCTGGCCTACTGACGACCCCCACCAGTACCCGGGAGAACCGTACACGGGCGGAGCCCCGTATGTAGGATTCCCGTACGTGGGAGCGAGCGAGTCAAACACCCCGCACAACAGCAAGGGGTCGACGGGAAAAGGCAGCGCCGGTGGTGGCGGGGCCGCGCCATAGGATGCCGGCGGCGGAGCCGCGCCGTAGGAGAGCGCCGGCGGTGGCGGGGGACGCCGGCGGCGGACGGGCCGGTGAACGCCATCGCTGCGTAACGCGAGCTCGGCAAGAGAAGGGGCGTCGATATTTTTCTTTCCTCTCTCTCTTTTTTTTGGAATCAAACAGATGCCTGAACCAATATGAACTGCTGCTGCACAGCGGAATGGACGCGGGCCTGCAGGAGTTGCCGGCGAGAGATGCAGAAGGCACTGGAGAATCACCACGTGAAGCCAAGTAGTGCAGGAGCAGCACACTAGCACAACGTCAAGGCATCAGCACATACACGGCCAGCAAGAAGCTAGCTTGCACGGGCGGCGACTGGATCCGACGAACGGACGTACAAGCAACGGATTGATCTGAGAGGCGCCGGCTGCTGGACAAGCCAGGGTAGCGCGCGGAGATGTGAAGCGGTGGGGGATCGCGACAGGAGGGCGTGGAGAAGCGCGGCCGGCGCGGGAGGAGGCGCGCGGCGGCGGCAGCAGCAGGGAGGAGCGGCGGCAGCCGGCGCGGTAGGCACGCACGGGCGGCGGCGGCAGCGGCGCGGAGGAGACGCGCGGGGCGGCGGAAGCGAGAAAAAGACCTAGGAAACTGATACCATGTATGAGATTGTGATTGCACGATGTATTACTGTTTGTGTATAAGCACGCATATATGATGTACAAAGGTGGACCATGGACCTCAACTATACAAGGACCCCAATACACAATATGCGCATAACACATATACTCTTGATTTACTGCGTACCCTTCCACATTCACCCCTGGATTTGTGTCGAAATTACCCACCTTTGCCACTCGACGTGGAGGCGAGGAAGGAAATTGAGGACGTGGTGCTGCAGTACACACGTTATGCTGAAGCTGTGGCTGGCCGCCACCGCCTTCGTGCACAATGCAACGTACGCCATGTCACTCGGTGCGTACGACTAAACAAACAAACAAACTTGAAGAACCAGCTAGCTATCTCCTGCAACGTACGCGTAGCCCGCGAGCTTCTGATCTTGTTAAGTTCCAACACCAACTTTGGACGACAGGCGTACATGCACATAGTTTCGTTAGGTTTTTATTAGTGCTATAAATCAACCTGTAATCATGTTATTATCGTTAAACAGCATTCAAACAATCTTTTAGCTGTTTGGGGTATTTCAGACTCTTATCTCCACAGCCACAGCTCATACAGTAAGCTTGCCAAACAAATTATAACTCTCTCACTTTTCACAGCTGTTTTTCCACAACATATTTTCCACACCTGCTTTGGAATCCACAACCCGCCCAAACACCACTACGGAGCATTTGGTTACCAGGCAAGCCCTCACTTAGCCTGGCCCAGTAAGAGCATCTCCACTCGTTTGGGCCCCCAGCGCATAGGCCGGCGCTCTTTCGGGCGTTCACCCGGCGATTTTTAGGGCATCTCCAGCCGTTGAGCCCCCCAAGAGGCATTTTTTTCGCCGCCTGGAGGGCTGCCGGCGAGAATTTTAGACTGAGGATGAAAAACTCTCCAGCCGTTGAGCCTCCCAAGCGAGGCCGTCGTCATCACCGCGCCCGCGCATGGCCGCCACCGTGCCGCCCCGTCCGACCCGCTCCTGCTGCTTGCGGCCGGACCTGTTGCCCGCGCCTAGCCGTCCGAGACCGCGCCTGGCCACCACTGCGCCGCCCCGTCCGCGCCCACGCCGGCTGCTCGCGGCCGGACCTGGCCGCGCCTACTGCTCGCTCGTGCCGCCCCGTCCAAGACCGCACCGGACGCCACCGCGCCGCCCCGTCCGCGCCCGCACCGGCTGCGCTCGCGCCCGCCTAGCCGCCACCGCGTCGTCCCGTCTGAGGCCGCGCCCGCGCTTGCTGCTCGCGCCTGCGCCTAGCCGCCACCGCGTCGTCCCGTCTGAGGCCGCCCGCTCTGGCCGCCCGCTGCCTGAGCGAGGACCAAGGTGGGGGTGACGCGCGGGCGCTCCTCCGAGCATGCGACGAGGACGGAGAGGAGGAGGAGGAGGAAGGGGGGCGCCAAGCTCGCCATTGCCGGTCTCGGGCAGCGAGTAGTCGGCGAGCGGGCAGGCAGGTGCTTTGCCCGGCCGCTAGCTCCGCCCCGGCCACGAGCTCGCTCGCCCTCGGAGTTGCTCGCTACGGAGGCCATCACCCTCACCCCGTCCACGCCCGGCCACGAGCTCCGCTCCGCTCCGTCGAGGGCGGCCACGACACGCAGGGCGAGCACGGCGAGCAGGCGGGGAGGCAAGCGCGTGGTGGGGAGAGAGAAGAGGCAAGCGCGTGGAGGGAGCACGTGGGTGGGCCAGCGCCCACAAAGTGAGTTATTAACAGGAGAGAGACGCTGGCTGGTGGGCCAACGCCCACAAAAAGGCGAGATTAGGCCTCCCAGGAGCCCCCCAGTGCGCTGGGTGTGGTATGGGGTTGCCGGCGGGAATTTTTGCTCTTACCGGCGAAAAACAGCGAGTTGGGGACCTGACTGGGGCGGTTTTTGCCCGCTGGCGCCCAAAAAGTGGCTTGGGGAGGCTTCTTGGGGGGACTAGTGGAGATGCCCTTAGGCCCTGGGGGCGATCAAGGCCCCAGCTACGCCCCCAGGTGCCGCCCCCAAGGTGCAACATATTCAAACTTGACCCGTTCCTGCTAAAAAATGCCATAATCCGGCGATCGGCGCAACAGTTTGGCGATCATCACCGTGCCCTAGTTCGGCGATCAAATAAAAAGTTCGGCGCACAAAAAGAAAGGACACACAAGGAATGCATCAGGCGGCGGGGTCGGCCTCCAGCTTCGGCATCGGCGTGCGCGGGCTGGGCGGCGTCGGCGTGGCTTCTGGGCTGGTCGGCGCAGCTTCTGTGCTGCTGGGCGTCGCGGAGACATCATCACTCGGGCTAGGCTGTTGCGTTGGCGTCGGCATGGGAGTTGGCATAGGCGTCGCCGGTATCTGGTTCAGGATGAGGCCGCGCTCCGTCAGGTACCACGCCTTGAGCTGCTCGTCGCCGCTCTGGAGCATGTTAGCGCCGCCCATCAAGAAAGTCAGGTCGGTGTTCCTCTTCTTCGCGGCGATGTTGGTCCAGAGCAAGTCGAGTTTGAAGGCGCTGTTCGTCATCAATGTCGTCCACCACGCCTCAGTTTTCTCTTCTCGCAAGGCGGCCCTGGTCTTGGCATCGGCGAGGCAATGCTCGATGGACTCTTGCACACGTGCTACAGCCGAGTCGGCGTGTTTCGCCTTCTTGGCTCCTTTGTTGCCATCCGGGCACCCGTCGGCCGTGCCCGGGGTCGACGCGTCTGGCTTGTATGTCTCCTTGGCCTTGGCGAGGGTGCGCTGGACATCCGCCCACTTCTCGCACTTGTCGATCCGCTTGAAGACGTGGATGTACTTGAACTCTTGGTCGCTGTTGTCATCGCGGAACATGGCGAACATGCGCAACAACTGAGCCGAGGAACGAACATCAGTCGGCGCGGGCGCGCACACGACGAAAGGAATAGGGAGAGCATGACGTGATGTACCTGATCCTCGACGCTGGCGCCGCTCTCCGGGCGAGCCGCGATCTCCTCGACGATCCCATGCCATTTGTTGCACGCCGTTTGGATGAACCCCGAATGGTTCGCCATCGCCTTCGAGCCATGGTGCATGTAGATGCCTTTGAAGTAGGGGTCGACGAGCTTGCGCTCATCGAACTCGGCCTTGATGTGGTCCCAATACGTGTCGATGTTTTGGTTCGTGCCGGTAACCGGGTCGAGACAGACGACTTTCCACGCTTTGGCGAGGCACTCGTCTTCCTTGGATGCCCACTTGATGCGCGGCTCGCCGGTCTTGGCCGCTCGTTTCTTCTTCTTCTTGCCTTTCCTCGTAGGTGCCGGCTCCTCCTCCGGCTCCTCCTCCTCCTCCTCCTCCTCTGGCTCTTCCTCGTCGTAGTCAAGCTCTCCATCCATGTTGCCGAGATCAATTGAGTCGTCTTGGGCAGTGAACCCGGGGGAAACGGCCGCGGCAGCCGAGCCGGCTGCGATGATGTCTTCCATGTCGGCCTCCGTCACGTCAGCGTCGCCAAGATGCGACGAGGAGGCTCGTGAGAAGAGCAGCTGGCCGCGGCGGAGAGGTGGCGTCGGGGAGACTGCATAGTCCGGTGGCGGGTACGTGTATGGAGGGTACTGCACGCCGGCGAAGGCGGGCGAGGGCGTGTGCTGGACCGGGCGACCATGCGGGAAGGAGACGTTGGGGTTGAACCTGTCGTGTACGTCACCGTCGGCATAGCCCGGCGACGGCGTGCAACCCCATGGTTGTGGCAACGACGAGAAGCCGGCTGGAGATCCAACGCTTTGCTGGCTCCAAGTCGCGTGCGGGTCGTGGCCGCCGGTTGGATTCATCATCCCCGCGCGAGCCGCCTCTGCTTGTTCGGCCGAGCGCTCCGCCTGCTCCGCCGCCGCCACAGCCGCCAGCACCACCCTCTCCCGGGCCTTCTTGGCCCTATTGCGCCTATCGACGGTGACGGCCTCCCAGCGCTACACTTTCGCCTTCTAGTCAGCGTTGGTCATGCCCAAGGGCTTGGACGGCGGCGCCCTCTGCTTCCTCTGCTTCGGCTCGGCGGCGGCAGCGGCTGTGGTATCCGTCACGGTGCGGGGGGAACACGTAGTTCTTCGGCGGCATGGCGCCTGGCTTGGAAGGGAGGAGGAGGAGATTGGCGGGAGGAATGGAGAATGAGAGGGAAGCCGAGGGGGGAACCGGAGGAAACGGCGGGAAAAGGGCCTCCTCTCGCCGACATAGCGGCCGCACGCCCCTTTTCGCTTCTGCCGGCGCCCCCAGGCGACACCCGGGCGCTTGGTTTTGGCTCGGGGTCGCCGGATGTTAATTTGGCCCAAACCGGCGCAAAATGAGATCCTGGGAGCGCGACTGGGCCGATTTTCGGCCGCCGGCGCTAAAAAATCGCCTTGGGAGGCCTATTGGAGGTACGGCTGGAGATGCTCTAAGGAAGCATGGGATTTGTTCCTGAGCAAGATTGCCTCGTTACCCGCGGTTTTTGGCTTTTTCTTCGGTTGAGCCAGTGAGCCGATTTGGCTCACCTCCATCGGCAAGGCTAGGCACTAGCGAGGTAAACAGGCAAGCGATCCAAATGCTCCCGTACATGCGCCGGGTTAAAATGATTCATTCAAACCAAGATAAATTAGGGGCTAATTATTTCCATCTATTCTTAACTTGAGTATAATATCATTTTCAACGAAAAAGAAGTATCTTTTAATCTCAACCCTCAATTTGCATTGGAAGTTGTTAACTTTTTTAGAAGTTCTAAAGCGGAAGTGAAAAAAAGGGTTGTGTCTCAAATCCTCCTCAAACGTCCGGGAGGACAGTTCGGTCACCGGCCCGATAGGAGAGATAAGGAAAAATGTCACCAAACTAAACCTCTCAAGTTGTCCTCGTATGTCCAGACAGTACGCAAACCCTCATACTCAGACCATATATGAGAAAAAATTTGAGGGCTCGTGCGCGCCCGGTCAGCACTCCACATAGGACGCGGTCCACTTCGAACCATCTTTTCTTTTTTCTTCCTCTCTATCTTCATCAATTATATGCATGTGACCGAACAATTTAAAAACAAAACCAAAGGATATGACTATGCATTCCAAAAGAGGGCTTAAAAAATAGTCCGAACACTGACCATGTGTGTCGAAGGCCATCTCCAATGGTGACCCGTCAATTTCCTCCTGTATGCATCCGTCGACAGGAGATCAGTCCACGGACACGGATGGGGTAGGCCGCCATCCAACCGTAACCACATATATTCAAAACATCTCGCTAAACATTTGGCTAAATGAACCTACTAAAAGCGCTAAGCAAGCCTACTAACGGCACCACCAGGGCGGAAGCCAACCTTCTGCCAAATCAAAGCCAGGCTAATAAGCATGCCATGCAATGGCAGAAGCCAACCTTCCACCAAATGATATGAGCACCTTCCACAAAATGACTGACTAATTTGCTTAATAAAATATATTAATTAGCAATATACTATTCAGTACTACCTTCTATCAAAATGCTAGCTATCCGCTGCAATTAGCACGTTGCTTTCCGGTAAATACTAGCCATCATGGGAAGACAGAGAGTAGAGAGGGTACGTGACAACTTTTTATGGTCATGCAGATGTGTGGACATTCGCAAAGCTCCCCCACGTTTTATTTGGATTTGACAAAAAAATACGTCCGGACTGCTCGACGGACTGATGCAGGACTGCGTTGGATGGCAAACTGTGTCTGGATACCGCGGTTCTGTGATGCCTCCAATTTGACCGTACACTAATCATGCACGCAAATGTGTACGACCAAGATCAGGGACTCACGGGATAATATCACAACACAACTCTAAACACAAATTAAAGATCCTACAAGCTTCATATTATAAGTCAGAGGGCTCGAATACATAAGCTCGATCATAAACGAGTCAGCGGAAGCAACAATGTCTGAGTATAAACATAAGTAAAACAAGGTGCCATAAGATGGCTAGCACAAACTGGGATACTGATTGAAAGAGGCGCAGGCCTCCTGCATGGGATCCTCTTAAACTACTTCTGGTCGTCGGCGGCCTCCACGTAGTAGTAGCCTCCGCCTGGGTAGTAGTAGTCGTCGTCAAAAGTGGCATCTAGCTCCTGGGCTCCACCATCTGGTTGCATCATCAGAGAAGAAGGGGAAAAGGGAGGAAAAGAGGGAGCAAAACAACCGTGAGTACTCATCCAAAATACTCGCAAGCAAGGATCTACACTACATATGCATTGGTATATGTATAAAGGGGTAATATCGGTGGACTGAACTGTAGAATGACAGAATAAGAGGGGGATAGCTAATCCTATCAAAGACTACGCTTCTGGCAGCCTCCATCTTGAAGCATGTAGAAGAGAGTAGCTGGTAACTTTGAAGGAAATATGCCCTAGAGGCAATATTAAAGTTATTATTTATTTCCTTATTTCATGATAAATGTTTATTATTCATGCTAGAATTGTATTAACCGGAAACATGATACATGTGTGAATACATAGGCAAACATATAGTCACTAGTATGCCTCTACTTGACTAGCTCGTTTATCAAAGATGGTTATGTTTCCTAGCCATGGACAAAAGAGTTGTCATTTGATTAACGGGATCACATCATTAGGAGAATGATGTGATTGACATGACCCATTCCGTTAGCCTAGCACTTGATCGTTTAGTATGTTGCTATTGCTTTCTTCATGACTTATACATGTTCCTGTAACTATGAAATTATGCAACTCCCGTTTACCGGAGGAACACTTTGGGTGCTACCAAACGTCACAACATAACTGGGTGATTATAAAGGAGTACTACAGGTGTCTCCGAAGATACATGTTGAGTTGGCATATTTCGAGATTAGGTTTTGTCACTCCGATTGTCGGAGAGGTATCTCTGGGCCCTCTCGGTAATGCACATCATTATAAGCCTTGCAAGCAATGTGACCAAATGAGTTGGTTACGGGATGATGCATTACGGAACGAGTAAAGAGACTTGCCGGTAACAAGATTGAACTAGGTATTGGATACCGACGATCAAATCTCGGGCAAGTAACATACCGATGACAAAGGGAACAACGTATGTTGTTATGCGGTTTGACCGATAAAGATCTTCGTAGAATATGTAGGAGCCAATATGGGCATCCAGGTTCCGCTATTGGTTATTGACCGAGAATAGTTCTAGGTCATGTCTACATAGTTCTCGAACCCGTAGGGTCCGCACGCTTAACGTTACGATGACATTTATAATATGAGTTTATGAGTTTTGATGTACCGAAGGAGTTCGGAGTTCCGGATGAGATCGGGGACATGACGAGGAGTCTCGAAATGGTCGAGACGTAAAGATCGATATATTGGACGACTATATTCGGAGTTCGGAAAGGTTCCGAGTGATTCGGGTATTTTTCGGAGTACCGGAGAGTTACGGGAATTCGCCGGGGAGTATATGGGCCTTATTGGGCCATACGGGAATAGAGGAGAGAGGCCAAAAGGAAGGAGGCCTGCGCCCCCCCTCTGGTCCGAATTGGACAAGAGGCGCAGCCCCCCTTTCCTTCTCCCTCTCCCCCTCTTTCCCCTTCTCCTACTCCAACAAGGGAGGTGGAATCCTACTAGGACTAGGGAGTCCTAGTAGGACTCCACACTTGGCGCGCCCCCTCCTAGGGCCGGCCTCCTCCCCCCTTGCTCCTTTATATACGGGGGCAGGGGGGCACCCCATGACACACAAGTTGATCTACGGATCGTTCCTTAGCCGTGTGCGGTGCCCCCTTCCACCATATTCCACCTCAGTCATATCGTCGCGGAGTTTAGGCGAAGCCCTGCGCCGGTAGAACATCATCATCATCACCACGCCGTCGTGCTGACGGAACTCATCTCCGGAGCCTTTGCTGGATCGGAGGTCCGGAGATCGTCATCGAGCTGAACGTGTGCTGAACTCGGAGGCCCCGTACGTTCGGTGCTTGGATCGGTCGGATCTTGAAGACGTACGACTACATCAACCGCGTTGTGCTAACGCTTCCGCTTACGGTCTACGAGGGTACGTAGACGAACACTCTCCCCTCTCGTTGCTATATCATCACCATGATCTTACATGTGCGTAGGAATTTTTTTGAAATTACTACGTTCCCCAACAATGGCATCCGAGCCTAGGTTTTATGCATTGATGTTATATGAACGAGTAGAACACAAGTGAGTTATGGGCGATACAAGTCATACTGCTTACCAGCATGTCATACTTTGGTTCGGCGGTATTGTGAGATGAAGCGGCCCGGACCGACATTACGCGTACGCTTACGCGAGACTGGTTTCACCGTTGCGAGCACTCGTGCTTAAAGGTGGCTGGCGGGTGTCTGTCTCTCTCACTTTAGCTGAATCGAGTGTGGCTATGCCCGGTCCTTGCGAAGGTTAAAACAGCACCAACTTGACGAACTATCGTTGTGGTTTTTGATGCGTAGGTAAGAACGGTTCTTGCTCAGCCCGTAGCAGCCACGTAAAATTTGCAACAACAAAGTAGAGGACGTCTAACTTGTTTTTGCAGGACATGTTGTGATGTGATATGGTCAAGACGTGATGCTATATTTTATTGTATGAGATGATCATGTTTTGTAACCGAAGTTATCGGCAACTGGCAGGAGCCATATGGTTGTCGCTTTATTGTATGAAATGCAAACGCCCTGTAATTGCTTTACTTTATCACTAAGCGGTAGCGATAGTCGTAGAAGCAATAGATGGCGTAACGACAACGATGCTACGATGAAGATCAAGGTGTCGCGCCGGTGATGATGGTGATCATGACGGTGCTTTGAAGATGGAGATCACAAGCACAAGATGATGATTGCCATATCATATCACTTATATTGATTGCATGTGATGTTTATCCTTTATGCATCTTATCTTGCTTTGATTGACGGTAGCATTTTAAGATGATCTCTCACTAATAATCAAGAAGTGTTCTCCCTGAGTATGCACCGTTGCGAAAGTTCTTCGTGCTGAGACACCACGTGATGATCGGGTGTGATAGGCTCTACGTTCAAATACAACGGGTGCAAAACAGTTGCACACGCGGAATACTCAGGTCATACTTGACGAGCCTAGCATATACAGATATGGCCTCGGAACACGGAGACCGAAAGGTCGAGCGTGAATCATATAGTAGATATGATCAACATAGTGATGTTCACCATTGAAAACTACTCCATCTCACGTGATGATCGGACATGGTTTAGTTGATTTGGATCACGTGATCACTTAGATGACTAGAGAGATGTCTGTCTAAGTGGGAGTTCTTTAGTAATATGATTAATTGAACTTAAATTTATCATGAACTTAGTCCTGGTAGTATTTTGCAAATTATGTTGTAGATCAATAGCTCGCGTTGTTGCTTTCACATGTTTATTTTGATATGTTTCTAGAGAAAACTGTGTGTTGAAAAATGTTAGTAGCAATGATGCGGATTGGATCCGTGTTCTAAGGTTTATCCTCATTGCTGCACAGAAGTATTATGTCCTTAATGCACCGCTAGGTGACACACCTATTGCAGGAGCAGATGCAGACGTTATGAACGTCTGGCTAACTCAATATGATGACTACTTGATAGTTTAGTGCACCATGCTTAAACGGCTTAGAATCGGGACTTCAAAGACGTTTTGAACGTCATGGATCATATGAGATGTTCCAGGAATTGAAGTTAATATTTCAAGCAAATGCCCAAGTTGAGAGATATGAAGTTTCCAGCAAGTTCTATGGCTAAAAGATGGAGGAGAATCGCTCAACTAGTGAGCATGTTCTCAGATTGTCAGGGTACTACAATCGCTTGAATCAAGTGGGAGTTAATCTTCCAGATAAGATAGTGATTGACAGAATTCTTTAGTCACCACCACCAAGTTAGTAGAACTTCGTGATGAATTATAGTATGCAAGGGATGACGAGAACGATTCCCGAGCTCTTCGTGATGTTGAAATCAACGAAGGTAGAAATCAAGAAAAACATCAAGTGTTGATGGTAGACAAGACCACTAGTTTCAAGAAAAGGGCAAAGGGAAGAAGGGGAACTTCAAGAAGAACGGCAAGCGAGTTGCTGCTCAAGTGAAGAAGCCCAAGTCTGGTCCTAAGCCTGAGACTAAGTGCTTCTACTGCAAAGGGATTGGTCACTGGAAGCGGAACTACCCCAAGTGATTGGCGGATAAGAAGGATGGCAAAGTGAACATAAGTATATTTGATATACATGTTATTGATGTGTACTTTACTAGTGTTTATAGCAACCCCTCAGTATTTGGTACTAGTTCAGTTGCTAAGATTAGTAACTCGAAACGGGAGTTGCAGAATAAACAAAGACTAGTTGAAGGGGAAGTGACGATGAGTGTTGGAAGTAGTTCCAAGATTGATATGATCATCATCGCACACTCCCTATACTTTCGGGATTAGTGTTGAAACTAAATAAGTGTTATTTTGTGTTTGCGTTGAGCATGAATATGATTTGATCATGTTTATTGCAATACGGTTATTCATTTAAGTAAGAGAATAAACTGTTGTTCTGTTTACATGAATAAAACCTTATATGGTTACACACCCAATGAAAATGGTTCATTGGATCTCGATCGTAGTGATACACATATTCATAATATTGAAACCAAAAGATGCAAAGTTAATAATGATAGTGCAACTTATTTGTGGCACTGCCATTTGGGTCATATCGGTGTAAAGCGCATGAAGATACTCCATAAAGATGGATTTTCGGAATCACTTGGTTATGAATCATTTGATGCTTGCGAACCGTGCCTTTTAGGCAAGATGACTAAAACTTCATTCTCCGGAACAATGGAACGTGCTACTGACTTATTGGAAATAATACATACCGATGTATGCGATCCAATGAGTGTTGATGCTCGTGGCAAGTATCGTTATTTTCTGA
Source organism: Triticum dicoccoides (assembly GCF_002162155.2). Taxonomy (NCBI): domain Eukaryota; kingdom Viridiplantae; phylum Streptophyta; class Magnoliopsida; order Poales; family Poaceae; genus Triticum; species Triticum dicoccoides. The sequence goes on along the minus strand of NC_041393.1, from coordinate 20,133,422 downwards.
CCTTCACAAGATGATTTGAGAAGATATGGGTATATCTACTTGATGAAACATAAAGTCTGAAATAGTTGAAAGGTTCAAAGAATTTCAGAGTGAAGTGGAGAATCATCATAACAAGAAAATAAAGTTTATGTGATTTGATCGCGGAGACAAATATTTGAGTTACGAGTTTGGTCTTCAATTAAAACAATGTGGAATAGTTTCACAGCTCATGCCACCTGGAACACCACAACGTTATGGTGTGTCCGAACGTCGTAACCGCACTTTATTGGATATGGTGCGATCTATGATGTCTCTTATCGGTTTTACCACTATCGTTTTGGGGTTGTGCATTAGAGACAGCTGCATTCACGTTTAAAAAGGGCACCATCTAAATCCGTTGAGACAACACCGTATGAACTATGGTTTAGCAGTAAACCTAAGCTGTCGTTTCTTAAAGTTTGGAGTTGCGATGCTTATATGAAAAAAGGTTTTCAACCTGATAAGCTCGAACCCAAATCGGAGAAGTGCGTCTTCATAGAATACCCAAAGGAAACTGTTGGGTACAACTTCTATCATAGATCCGAAGGCAAGATATTCGTTGCTAAAAATGGATCCTTTCTAGAGAAGGAGTTTCTCTCGAAAGAAGTGAGTGGGAGGAAAGTAGAGCTTGATAAGGTAATTTGTACCTTCTCCCGAATTGGAAAGTAGTGCATCACAGAAATCAGTTCCAGTGATTCCTACACCAATTAGTGAGGAAGTTAATGATGATGATCATGAAACTTCAGATCAAGTTGCTACCAAACCTCGTAGGTCTTCCAGAGTAAGATCCGCACCAGAGTGGTACGGTAATCATGTTCTAGAAGCCATGTTACTAGACCATGATGAACCTACGAACTATGAGGAAGCGATGATGAGCCCAGATTCCACGAAATGGCTTGAGGACATAAAATCTGAGATATGATCCATGTATGAAAACAAAGTATGAACTTTGATTGACTTGCCCAATGATCGGCGAGACATTGAGATAAAATGGATCTTCAAGAGGAAGACGGACGCTGATAGTAGTGTTACTATCTACAAAGCTCGACTTATCGCAAAAAGGTTTTTGACAAGTTCAAGGTGTTGACTACAATGAGATTTTCTCAACTGTAGCGATGCTTAAGTCTGTACGAATCATGTTAGCAATTGCCACAATTTATGAAATCTGGCAAATGGATGTCAAAACTGCATTCCTTAATGGTTTTCTTAAAGAAGAGTTGTATATGATGCAACCAGAAGGTTTTGTCAATCCTAAAGGTGTTAACAAAATGTGCAAGCTCCAGCGATCCATCTATGGACTGGTGCAAGCATCTCAGAGTTGGAATATACGCTTTGATGAGTTAATCAAAGCATATGGTTTTATACAGACTTTTTGAAGAAGCCTATATTTACAAAAAGGTGAGTGGGAGCTCTGTAGCATTTCTAATATTATATGTGGATGCCATATTGTTAATTGGAAATGATATGGAAATTCTGGATAGCATGAAAGGATACTTGAATAAGAGTTTTTCAAAGCAAGACATCGGTGAAGCTGCTTACACATTAAGCATCAAGATCTATATAGATAGATCAAGACGCTTGATAAGATTTTTCAGTGAGTACATACCTTGATAAATTTTTGAAATAGTTCAAAATGGAACAGTCAAAGAAGGAGTTCTTTCCTGTGTTGCAAGGTGTGAAGTTTGAGAAAGACTCAAGACCCGACCATGGCAGAAAATAGAAAGAGAATGAAAAGTCATTCCCTATGCCTCAGTCATAGGTTCTATAAAGTATGCTATGCTGTGAACCAGACCTATTGTATACCTTGCTCTGAGTTTGACAAAGGAATACAATTTTGATCTAATAGTAGATCACTGGACAGCGGTCAAGAATATCCTTAGTGAGGACTAAGGAGATGTTTCTCGATTATGGAGGTGATAAAAGAGTTTGTTGTAAAAGTTACAACGATGCAAGCCTTTACACCAATCCAGATGACTCTATGTCTCAATCTGGATACATATTGAAAGTGGGAGCAATTAGCTAGAGTAGCTCCGTGCAGAGCATTGTGGACATAGAATATTTGTGAAATACATACGGCTCTGAATATGACAGACCCGTTGACTAAGCTTCTCTCATGAGCAAAACATGATCATACCTTAGTACTCTTTTGGGTGTTAATCACATAGCGATGTGAACTAGATTATTGACTCTAGTAAACCCTTTGGGTGTTGATCACATGACGATGTGAACTATGGGTATTAATCACATACAGATGTGAATATTAGTGTTAAATCACATGGCGATGTGAACTAGATTATTGACTCTAGTGCAAGTGGGAGACTGAAGGAAATATGCCCTAGAGGCAATATTAAAGTTATTATTTATTTTATTATTCATGCTAGAATTGTATTAACCGGAAACATGATACATGTGTGAATACATAGACAAACATATAGTCACTAGTATGCCTCTACTTGACTAGCTCGTTTATCAAAGATGGTTATGTTTCCTAGCCATGGACAAAAGAGTTGTCATTTGATTAACGGGATCACATCATTAGGAGAATGATGTGATTGACATGACCCATTCCGTTAGCCTAGCACTTGATCGTTTAGTATGTTGCTATTGCTTTCTTCATGACTTATACATGTTCCTGTAACTATGAGATTATGCAACTCCCATTTACTGGAGGAACACTTTGGGTGCTACCAAACGTCACAACGTAACTGGGTGATTATAAAGGAGTACTACAGGTGTCTCCGAAGATACATGTTGAGTTGGCATATTTCGAGATTAGGTTTTGTCACTCCGATTGTCGGAGAGGTATCTCTGGGCCCTCTCGGTAATGCACATCATTATAAGCCTTGCAAGCAATGTGACCAAATGAGTTGGTTACGGGATGATGCATTACGGAACGAGTAAAGAGACTTGCCGGTAACAAGATTGAACTAGGTATTGGATACCGACGATCAAATCTCGGGCAAGTAACATACCGATGACAAAGGGAACAACGTATGTTGTTATGCGGTTTGACCGATAAAGATCTTCGTAGAATATGTAGGAGCCAATATGGGCATCCAGGTTCCGCTATTGGTTATTGACCGAGAATAGTTCTAGGTCATGTCTACATAGTTCTCGAACCCGTAGGGTCCGCACGCTTAACGTTACAATGACATTTATATTATGAGTTTATGAGTTTTGATGTACTGAAGGAGTTCGGAGCTCCGGATGAGATCGGGGACATGACGAGGAGTCTCGAAATGGTCGAGGCGTAAAGATCGATATATTGGATGACTATATTCGGAGTTCGGAAAGGTTCCGAGTGATTCGGGTATTTTTCGGAGTACCGGAGAGTTACGGGAATTCGCCGGGGAGTATATGGGCCTTATTGGGCCATACGGGAATAGAGGAGAGAGGCCAAAAGGAAGGAGGCCTGCGCCCCCCTCTGGTCCGAGTTGGAGAAGAGGCGCAGCCCCCCTTTCCTTCTCCCTCTCCCCCTCTTTCCCCTTCTCCTACTCCAACAAGGGAGGTGGAATCCTACTAGGACTAGGGAGTCCTAGTAGGACTCCACACTTGGCGCGCCCCCTCCTAGGGCCGGCCTCCTCCCCCCTTGCTCCTTTATATACGGGGGCAGGGGGGCACCCCATGACACACAAGTTGATCTACGGATCGTTCCTTAGCCGTGTGTGGTGCCCCCTTCCACCATATTCCACCTCAGTCATATCGTCGCCGAGTTTAGGCGAAGCCCTGCGCCGGTAGAACATCATCATCGTCACCACGCCGTCGTGCTGACGGAACTCATCTCCGGAGCCTTTGCTGGATCGGAGGTCCGGAGATCGTCATCGAGCTGAACGTGTGCTGAACTCGGAGGCCCCGTACATTCGGTGCTTGGATCGGTCGGATCCTGAAGACGTACGACTACATCAACCACGTTGTGCTAATGCTTCCGCTTACGGTCTACGAGGGTACGTAGACGAACACTCTCCCCTCTCGTTGCTATATCATCACCATGATCTTGCGTGTGCATAGGAATTTTTTTGAAATTACTACGTTCCCCAACAAACTTCACCAAGTATCATCGCATAGCATAATCCTACCCGGTGATCCTCTCCTCATCGCCCTGTGAGAGTGCGATCACCGGGTTGTATCTGGCACTTGAAAGGGTGTGTTTTATTAAGTATCTGGTTCTAGTTGTCATAAGGTCAAACTAGAACTCTAGGTCATCTTGTTACCGTGGACACGACTATTCGAATAGATCAATCTTCCCTGCAGGGGTGCACCACATTACCCGACACGCTCGATCCCTCTGGATGGGCACACTTTCTTGGGTCATGTCCGGTCTCGGGAGATCAACACGTCACAACCCTACCTAGGCCTAACAGAGAGGTCAGCACACCGGCCTAAATCCTAAGCGCGTAGGGGTCTGGGCCCATCGGCCATTGCACTCCTGCACGTTGTGTGGGCGGCCAGAAGCAGACCTAGCCTCCTCATAACCCACAAGTATATAGGATCGCAACAGTTTTCGAGGGTAGAGTATTAAACCCAAATTTATAGATTAGACACAAGGGGAGCCAAAGAATACTTGCAAGTATTAGCAGCTGAGTTGTCAATTCAACCACACCTGGAGATTAATTATCCGCGGCAAAGTAATTAGTAGCACAGTAATATGATAGTTTTGATGATAGTAGCAACAACAATAGTAACGGCAACAGTGATAGCAGTGATTTTGTAGCAGTAATGATAGCAATAGTAATAGTAGTAACTTAGCAAGAACAATATAAGGTAAATTCGTAGGCATTGCATCGGTGACTCATTGGATGATATTCATCATGAGACAGCCATAACATAGGGCGATACGGCACTAGCTCCAGTTCATAAATATAATGTAGGCATGTATTCCGTAAATAGTCATACGTGCTTATGGAAAGAACTTGCATGACATCTTTTGTCCTACCCTCCCATGGCAGCGGGGTCCTATTGGAAACTAAGGGATATTAAAGCCTCCTTTTAATAGAGAACCAAAACAAAGCATTAACACACGATGAATACATGAACTCCTCAAACTACGGTCATCACCGGGAGTGGTCCCGACTAATGTCACTCCGGGGTTGCCGAATCATAACACGTAGTAGGTGACTATAACTTGTAAGATCAGGTCTAGAACATGGATATAATGGTGACAACATAAACGCTTTAGATCTTAAATCATGGCACCCGGGCCCAAAGTGACAAGCATTAAGCATGGCAAAGTCATAGCAACATCAATCTCAGAACATAGTGGATACTAGGGATCAGGCCCTAACAAAACTAACTCTATTACTTGATGAATCTCATCCAAATTCTCATCGACCAGCGAGTCTATGAAGGAATTACTCACTCCCGGTGGGGAGCATCATGGAATTGGCAATGGAGATGTGTTGGTGAGGATGAAGATCGAAGATCCCCCTCTCCAGAGCCCCAAACAGACTCCAGATCTGGGCTCTCGGTGAAGAATAGGAGATGGCGGCGGCTCCGTCTTGTGAAACGCGATAATCTTTCTCCCTGATTTTTTCTGAAATAATGTGATTTTATAGCATCGGTTTTAGGGTCTGCGGGGCCACCAGGTGGGGACAACCCATCGGGGCGCGCCTGGGGGGCGGGCGCGCCCTGGTGGGTTGTGCTCACCTAGGTGCCCCCCTCAGGTGGCTCTTAGCTCCAGAAATTCTCTTTATTGATATAAAAAATCCTCGCAAAGTTTTGTTCCATTCCAAGAACTTTTATTTCTACACAAAAACAACACCATGGTAGTTCTGCTGAAAACAGCGCCAGTCCGGGGTTAGTTTCATTCAAATCATGCAAATTAGAGTCCAAAATAAGAGGAAAAGCGTTAGGAAAAGTAGATACGTTGGAGACGTATCAACTCCCCCAACCTTAAACCTTTGCTTGTCCTCAAGCAATTGAGTTGATAAACTGAAAGTGAAAAAGAAGAACTTTTACGAACTCTTCTGCTCTTGTTTCATAAATAAGCTTAAACACCAACCAGGTTTTCAGCAAAGATTATAACTAACCATGTCGACAATAACTCTCAAAAATTATATTAACTCATATCAATGACATGATCAACTAGAGAGCAATAATAAGATATCTCAAACAGCAACCCGTTGTGAAAACAACCATGATATAATATGACAATAGTGGTATCTCGCCAGCCCTTTCCGAGACCGCAAAACATAAATGTAGAGCACCCCCAAACTTCAAGCGGTGACTAAACATTGTAATTCATGGTAGAAAAGATCCAATCATGATGCACCCAACATTAGCTATACACAATGCATCAGCATGATAGCAGTGCTCTCAGGTTCTGGCGCTTATTTGAAAAGGTGATGACACATGATACGTCTCCAACATATCTATAATTTTTGATTGCTCCATGCTACTTTATCTACTGTTTTAGGCAATATTGGGCTTTATTATCCACTTTTATATTATTTTTTGGGACTAACCTATTAACCGGAGGCCCAACCCAGATTTGCTATTTTATGCCTATTTCAGTATTTCGAGGAAAAGGAATACCAGACGGAGTCAAAACGGAACGAAATCAACTAGAGAAGTTATTTTTGGAAGGAAACCAACCAGATGGGCTTGGAGTGCACGTCACGGGATTCCCGGGCTGCCCACGAGGGTGGGGGGCGCGCCCCTCCCCCCTAGGCGCGCCCCCTACCTCGTGAGCCCCCTAGAGGTCCACCGACGTACCCCTTTCTCCTATATATACCAATATACCCTAAAACTTCCAGAACAGAAGATAGATCGGGAGTTCCGCCGCTGCAAGCCTCTATAGCCACCAAAAACCAATCGGACCCCGTTCCGGCACCCTGCCGGAGGGGGATCCCATCACCGGAGGCCATCTTCATCATCCCGACGCTATCCATGACGAGGAGGGAGTAGTTCACCCTCGGGGCTGAGGGTATGTACCAGTAGCTATGTGTTTGATCTCTCTCTCTCTCTCGTGTTCTCTCTCGTATTCCTCTATGGCACAATCTTGATGTATCCCGAGCTTTGCTATTGTAGTTGGATCTTATGATGTTTCTCCCCCTCTACTCCCTTGTGATGAATTGAGTTTCCCCTTTGAAGTTATTTTATCGGATTGAGTCTTTTATGAACACTTGATGTATGTCTTGCGTGGGATAACCGTGGTGACAATGGGTTATTCTATTGATCCACTTGATGTATGTTTTGGTGATCAACTTGCAGGTTTCGTGACACTTGGGAACCTATGCATAGGGGTTGGCACACGTTCTTGACTCTCCGGTAGTAGCTTTGGGGCACTCTTTGAAGTACTTTTATGTTGGTTGGACGAATTTGAGATTGTGTGATGCATATCTTATAATCATGCCCACGGATACTTGAGGTGACAATGGAGTATCTAGGTGACGTTAGGGTTTTGGTTGATTTGTATCTTAAGGTGTTATTCTAGTACGAACTCTTTTATAGATCGATCCAAAAGAATAGCTTTGTGGTGGTTTCGTACCCGACCATAATCTCTACATTTGTTCTCCGCTATTAGTGTCTTTGGAGTGACTCTTTGTTGCATGTTGAGGGCTTGTCATATGTTCTATCTATATTATTATTGTTGAGAGAACTTGCACTAGTGAAAGTATGAACCCTAGGCCTTGTTTCCTATCATTGCAATACCGTTTATGCTCACTTTTATCGCTCGCTACCTTGGTGTTTTTATATTTTCAGATTACAAAAACCTATATCTACTATCTATTTTGCACTTGTATCTTCATCTCTTCGCCGAACTAGTGCACCTATACAATTTACCATTGTATTGGCTGTGTTGGGGACACAAGAGACTCTTTGTTATTTGGTTGCAGGGTTGTTTGAGAGAGACCATCTTCATCCTATGCCTCCTACGGATTGATAAACCTTAGGTCATCCACTTGAGGGAAATTTGCTACTGTCCTACAAACCTGTGCACTTGCAGGCCCAACAACGTCTACAAGAAGAAGGTTGTGTAGTAGACATCAAGCTCTTTTTTGGCGCCGTTGCCGGGGAGGCTAGGTAAGTGAAGGTATATCTTTAGATCTTGCAATTGAATCCTTTTGTTTCTTGTTTTAGCACTAGTTTATTTTATAAAAGAAAACTACAAAAAAAATGGAGTTGAGTTTGTCTCATGCGCTTCACCTTTTAAATATCTTTCGTGAGTATGATGGAAAGGATAATTGTGCTCAAGTGCTAGAAGAAGAAATCTATAGAATGTTTTTATATGATGAGCATGATTGCAATGTTGTTAGTATGAATTCCTTGAATATCCATGATGCTAATGATATGCAAAGCCACAAGCTTGGGGAAGCTATGTTTGACGGAGATGATATTTTTTGTCCCCCAAGCTTTGATGAGCAAATTTACTATGATGAAAGCATGCCTCCTATTTATGATGATTATTGTGATGATACGTATGCTATAAAGAAGAAGTTTTCTATGCTTGTAGATCATGAAAAAAATGCTTTAGGTGCTGGTTATATTGTTGAATTCATTCATGATGCTACTGAAAATTATTATGAGGGAGGAACATATGCTTGTAGGAATTGCAATAATGTCAAGTTTCCTCTCTATGTGCTTAAAATCTTGAAGTTATGCTTGTTGTGCCATCCTATGCTAGTTGATTATTGTTCCCATAAGTTGTTTGCTCACAAAATCCCTATGCATAGGAAGTGGGTTAGACTTAAATGTGCTAGTCATATGCTTCATGATGCTCCCGTTATGTTTCAATTCTTATCTTTTATGTGAGCATCATTGTCATCATCATGCCTAGCTAAAAGGCATTAAAGAAAAGCTCTTGTTGGGAGACAACTCAATATTTATCCTTACTGTTTTTGTGTGTCCACATGATTATGCTACTGTAGTAATCATGTTTTATATCTTTTGTTTCAATAAAGTGCCAAGTAGAACCTTTGGGAAGACTTGGGTGAAGTTTATGTGATCTTGCTGTGAAAAACAGAAACTTTAGGGCTCACGAGATTAGCTGCCATTTTTTACTGGAGAGTGCTTATAGGTTGATTCTTTTTGCAGATGATTAATAGACAAATTTCTCAGGTCCAGCAATTTATTATAATTTTTGGGGTTCCAGAAATATACGTTTTATACAGATTACTACAGACTGTTCTGTTTTTGACAGATTCTGTTTTCTATGTGTTGTTTGCTTATTTTGATGCATCAATTGTCAGGACCCCGACTCAATGCCACATCGATCTAGCGTGTAACACCTCATATCACTTTGCGGCCTCACGCACGGTATTCCCACGGGTGTCGCCTTACCTTTGCCCGGGACCGTTTGCGCCTTTTGGCACACGTATATGATAGTGTCGCTAGCATCCATATGATAAGGAGCCCGGGCTGCCATGGCTAGTCGTAAACCCAAAGTGGCACAAACTTATAGGGACAGGCATCCATGACCCAACATCGTACGTGTCGGTCATCAACGAGTGAATCCAGGCTGTAGCACTGGGCTAGCAGGACTCCGGTGAACCGGGCTGTAGCGGGCTAACAGGACTCCGGTATTCATAGCGTGACATTCCCCCGAAGGGACAGACACAGGAACGAAGAAGGACACGTGCCGGCCAGCCTAAGTGTTCCGGAGCAGTAGCAAGCTACCATGGCTCGGTGGAAACACTAGGAGACATTTCCCGGTAAGAGGGGCTACTAAGGATAAACAACTAGATAGTCAGATCCCACACATACCAAGCATTTCAATAACATACACACAATATGCTCGATATGTGCAAATACAACATGGCATCACAACATGACTCTACGACTCAAGTATTTATTCAATAGGCTCCGAGGAGTGAGATATTACAAACATGGGTCTCATGACCCAACATTCAGAGCATACAAGTCAAAACACAAGCGGAAGCTATCATGTCTGAGTACAGACATCTATAAATGAAAAAGGCTGAGAAGCCTGACTATCTACCAGATCCTACCGAGGGCACAAGATCGTAGCTGAGGTAACAAGCTAAATGTCGAAGTCCACGCGGAACTACTAGTGAGACTGACGTCTCTCTGCAAAAACATAAAATAGGCAAACGTGAGTACAAATGTACCCAGCAAGACTTACATCAGAACTAACTACATATGCATCATTATCAACAAAGGGGATGGTGGGGTTTAACTGCAGCAAGCCAGCTTTGACTCAGTGGCTATCCTGAAACTATGACTGCAAGTAACTCTTTTGAGGTGGCGCACACGAGTCCACATATTCACCAACCAATACACCACTATGGATCCACTCCCGTCTCCCTACGAGAACGCCATCCATAGCACTCACGCTTATCTTGCGTATTTTAGAGTATCCACTTTCACTTGTCTATGAACTGTACAGGCAACCCAGACGTCCTTTTCCGCGGACACGGCTATTCGAATAGATGATGTTAACCCTGCAGGGGTGTACTTCTTCACACACGCTCTCACCACTTACCGCCGTTTACACGACATGTACTCGGCAACCTTCAAGCGGAAGCCCAACGTGGGTGTCGGCCATGGCCTACCTAAACACTCAAGTCTCTAATCCAGGTTTATCGCCTATTCGGGTTCCATCCACGAGGAGATCCGGCCGGGGTTTCGCTCACAGCCCCAAACGATGTGAACAGGGTTCCGAGACACCAAACGGGCGCCCGGTATACCCGGCCACGTGCCTACCGCATCATAGCCCACCCCTCCGGTCAGCGCTGCGCACGGCCTCCAGCATACTACAAACACCAGAAACTACTTGCAACTCCTGGACAGAGGACAAGGGTGATTAAGAAGCCGAGAGGGTCCATTGGTTTCGGGCCCAATGCGTGGTAGTAGCTGAATCATGGATCACAAACACAGAACTCAGTTCCTGAGGACGGCTGCAATGAGACAACCCACCATGTACTCCTACATGGCCTCTCACCGCTACCTTTACCAAATCGTGTTCACACACTTAGCTCACACACAGTAGGACATGTTCACACACCTCTGATTCATCCCCGATGAATCAGACCTGACTCAACTCTAAGCAGTAGCAGGCATGACAAACAAGCATGAATGAGTAGGCACAACAAGGCTCAAACAACTCCTACTCATGCTAGTGGGTTTCATCTATTTACTGTGGCAATGACAGGTCATGCAGAGGATAAAGGGGTTCAGCTACCACATCAATTAACAGATGAATCGTTGTTGTCCTAATGCAGTAAAAGAGAGCAGGAGCGAGAGGGTAGGATTGTATCGGAATGAACAAGGGGTTTTTGCTTGCCTGGCACTTCTGAAGATAGCATTGAGTCTTCATCAGTGTCAACGATCACAACGTCAGAACATCGTCTACCGAGAGGGGACAGATACCGGCAACAGAGAAGAAATACAATCAATGCAATGCACAATATGATGCATGCTCGTGACATGGAAATATGAGTGTGTTGGCCTAGTGCAACTACAACCAGATGGATTTGGGTCATATTGAGCCAAAGGTTCAACCCCAAATTCAAATTATGAATTCAAATAGTGCCTTATCATGTTTTGCACTAAACAGCAAGGTTAAGTTGTTTAAACATGCATGAAACCAGTGCAAATGGATAGATTGGATTTTTCCGATCATTTTTCATATATAAATTATTTAATTTGGAGTTACGGTTGAATTTCTATGAATTTTAGAAGCTTATACTATTTTCTGGAATTTCCTGAATTAACTTAAATCCAGAAAATGACTTAATGCGTCAGCCTGACATCATCATGACGTCAGCAGGTCAACGAGGCACGGTCCGGGTCAAACTGACCAGTGGGGTCCGCGTGTCAGTGTCACAGCTAATTAACGGAGTTAATTAGTGCTAAGTTAAATGCTAACCTAAGTTAATTAGGGCGTGGGCCCACATGTTAGTGACTTAGCTGGCTAACTAAAAGTTAATTAGCACTAAACTAGATTAGCAGGGCTCTGGGCCCACTTGTCCGGACCCAGGGGAGGTCAACTGGGTCAACCCGGGTCAAACTCGCCGGAGTTGACCCGGGGCTCGTCGCCGGCAAGGCCAGGGACGGCGGAGGGGTGCGGGTTTCCTCCTCCGGCGACCAAATGGCCGGCGGAGGGCGTCTACGTGACGCGGGCGCTCGTCCGCGTCGAGTAGTGGTAGCGGCTGGGCCTAAGATGGCCGGAGTCGTCACCGGCGTCGACCGTGGTGGTCGCCGGAGCTCGGGGTCGACGCTACGGTGGCCGGGGAGGCTCGTGCGAGGCACCTACGTGCTCTACGCAGCGCGGGGAGGATGCTGAGCACGACGGCCGGGCCGCTTGGTGGCCGGAGGCACGTCGGCGGTGGTCATAGGCGGCGGCGGGTTTCGGTCATCGGCAAAACGGCGACTAGAACTAGCAAACGTCGCGGAGACCAGGGGAAAACGGTGTAGAAGCTCACGGGGATCGTGTAGGGCTGGTCGGCGAGCTCGGGGAGGGGCCGGAGCAGGCGGGGCGGCGATGGCGATCTCGGCGGACAGAGGTTGAAGAAGACGGCATGACCGGCGTTCGAGGGCATCCGACGGGGCGTGGCTCGGTGAGGAGGTCGAGGACGAAGTGGCGGAGCTTCTAGGCACGTCGGTGAGGCGTGGGGTGGCCGGTGGCTGTGCTGGTGCTCGTCGGCGCACTACGGTGGCTCTCGGGGTTGCTCGGGGCTGCGAGAGAGCGAGAGCCAGAGGAGAGGGAGAGAGCAGAGAGTGAGGGGAGAGGCAGAGGGGGCTGCAGGGCGTCTCCAGACGCGTCGGGGTGCCTCGATGGCAAGCATGAGGTGGAGCTCGGGCGCGCGCGCTGTCGACACGCCTCTGCCTACTGGCAGAGGTTGAAGACAGCCGCTTGAGGCCAGTGGGCTGGGCCGCCAGCTGGAGTTGGGCCAGGTGGGCTGAGAGGTGAGCGCCAGGTACTTCTCTCTCTATCTCTCTTTTCCTATTCTTCTATTTTTGTTATTTTGTTTTGATTTGATTTAGAATATCAAATCATTTTATAAACTTTCTGTAAATTGGTATGTAAGCTTAGGACTAGCCCAAGGTCACATGCAACTTACAAAAATATTGAACATTATTTCTTATATAGCAGAAATAATTTCAACCCAAATATATTACTGATTTAAATCAGAGACCCAAAATAAATTATTTCTGTGACTCCAAAAATATTGGTTTGAATTTTACCTCATGCCAATATTTTCACAGAATAACAGGAACATTTTCTTGGACTCATTTGATGAGATTTAAATGTTGGTTATTTTTAAAGGTTTTCTAGGGCTTTTGAAAATTCCTCAATTCAAATTTTCATGAAATTTAAACATGATGCATGGATGCAGAGCCACTAGTTACAAACAGACTCTAGGGCTGTGACATCTATGGCTAGTATTAAGTGGTATGAACCATACATAAGTTGGAGTACAGTAGATATTACACCAATATGAATTTAGAATGAGTTCATTACAGTACCTAAGTGGTGGTTTTATTTTCTTATACTAACGGAGCTTACGAGTTTTGTGATAAAGTTTTGTGTGGTTGAAGTTTTCAAGTTTTGGGTAAGGATTCGATGGACTATGGAATAAGGAGTGGCAAGAGCCTAAGCTTGGGGATGCTCAAGGCACCCCAAGGTAATATTCAAGGATAACCAAGCAACTAATCTTGGGGATGCCCCGGAAGGCATCCCGTCTTTCGTCTTCGTTCATCGATAACTTTACTTGGAGCTATATTTTTATTCACCACATGATATGTGTTTTTCTTGGAGCGTCATTTTATTTTGTTAGTTTTTGCTTGCTGTTATTTACATTAGTGTTTTGCACCTTTAGTTTCAATAAATAAGTCAAGGATAGCCTTTGCCATGCTTATTTTGCTAGTTTGCATGTTGCTGTTTGAAAACAGAAAGTTTACCTCTGTTGCAAAAATTCCCTAGAAAAGTCAGAGCATGGTCTAACGTTGAATCTTTTTGCATACTGAGCTCTGACAAATTTATTACAGTGGGAATTTTAGTTCATAATTTTTAGAATCAGGGAACTATTGATACTGTTGAATTCTTCACAGACTGTACTGTTTTGACAGATTGCTATTATGTTTGCATTGTTTGCATATGTTTGTTTGTTTAATGATTCTATTTGATGATAGGAGTATTAAATATGCAGAGGCATTTAGTATTCAATCTTGAATAATAATGTTAGTGATTTGTTACAGTAGAATATGATAAGGTTTTGCATTGGTTTATACTAACCTATCTCACGAGTTCTTGTTGAGTTTGTTGTGAATGAAGCTTTTGATAAAAAGAAGAGAAACCATGATATGAGAGGAATTAAGGAGACACAAAAGTTCAAGCTTGGGGATGCCCAAGGCACCCCAAGATAATATTTCAAGAAGTCTCAAGCATCTAAGCTTGGGGATGCCCTGGTAGGCATCCCACCTTTCTTCTTCAACAACTATCGGTTAGTATCGGTTGAGCCTAAGTTTTTGCTTCTTCACATGAGTTGTGCTATCCTTGCATTGTAGTTTTCTTTAGCTTTGCTTGCTATTTGAATGAAATACCAAGATCTGAATTCTTTAATGAGAGAGAGTCTTACATGATTTGGAGTTTGTTAGAATACTCTATGTGCTTCACTTATATCTTTTTGAGCGTGATAATTTTTGCTCTAGTACTTCACTTAGATCTTTTAGAGCACGGTGGTGGATTTGTTTTAAAGAAACTTGATCTCTCATGCTTCACTTAGATTATTTTGAGAGTCTTAAATAGCATGGTAATTTGCTTAATATTCATATACTTGGTGTTCAAGATATGTGAAACTTTCTTATGAGTGTGTTGAATACTAAGAAAAGTTTGATGCTTGATAATTGTTTTGAGATATGGAGATGGTAATATTAGAGTCATGCTAGTTGAGTAGTTGTGAATTTAAAGAATACTTGTGTTGAAGTTTGTGATTCCCGTAGCATGCACGTATGGTGAACCGCTATGTGATTGTAACACCCCAAAAATTTAACCAGGTTTTAGTTATTAAAATTTTGCCAAGAGTTTAAATTTTTTGCCTGCAAGTATATCCCTGTTGATTTCAAAACTTTTCCTTTGATATTAAGAAATTTTTCCCAAGTGGATTCTTCCAAAACATATTGGACTTATATGCCCACCCTTTAAAAATAACTCTCAATCAGTAGATTTATTTATTTAATTATTTCACCCTGAGCTTTATTCATTAAAATGACTTGTTTTAAGTTTTGGAGCTCTTTTTGTACTACAACCAGTTGATAGATTTAACTAAAAATCCAACCAAAATTTGGAGACGTCATGTGATGTCTCTAGATCACTTTTGTGCAATAATATATTTCAATGATTGCATATTTTGAGTGCTACACCTGTTTTTCTTCTCTGGTCCAGTGGGCAATTTTACACTACAACCCTTTTATATATTTCTTTCTAATTTACACCAAAATTATGGGATGTCAGTAGGAGCATATAATTCCATTATATGCAAAAATCCACTGTTGTTCTTTGAAATTTCTGAGTAAATCAACCTCATCTCCATTCTGGTCCAACATGATGGTTTGTACAGCAACCATATTCTTGCTTGCTCTTTGGCCCTATATTCTTTTCCCTACTTTTAGTCCTCCATGCTAAACCCCTAAGTCCAGGAGCATGCAACCATTGGCATAATTTTTGTTCATGAAATAATGCCATTCACATCCTGTCCAGATTTGAAGTTCTGAAAAACTTGCACTAGCAAGTTTGTGCTTTTCACCAACTAACCTCACCACCCTCTTGTGCATCCAAAGAGACACTGATCTGGAAGATTTGGCCCCTCCAAGAAATGCCTAGGTGCCTGTGGCATTTTGTCAAACACCTTGAGAGCATGACCAGATTTGACATGAGTTGTTGTTGGCATTGTGAACTTGGTCTCCTGACCAAACCACCATGTCCCTTGTTACCCTTACTAAACCTAGACTAGCCCTAGTTCTTTCCAACCTCACCTGAGACCTGTAGCATGCCACGACATTGTATCGAACACCTTCCATGCATGCACTGGACGCGCCCAGAGCGCGCTTATTGCACGAGTTGCGCCCGAGCCGACACGCTGCGCCCCTGGTTTTGGCTCGCTCTGCAGCGCCATGCCACGCACTACCCTCCTCACAGCGACACGCCAACCGCCCTGGCAGCATACAGCGCCGCCGACAGAGCTTTTGGCGGCACGCCGGCGTCCGCAGCGCGCCTCTGCCACGGTCGGCGCTGCCAAAGCCACCCTGGCTCGCCACCTGCCCCTGGGAACAACGCAAGCTTATCCCCTCGCTCGTCGGCTAGCTCCCGTCGTCGCCATGATGCCCTGACACTACAGGGAGGCGGTTCGCCGTCGTCCTTATCGCCGGCCGCCTCGGAACCGACCTCCACCGCCTATATAAGGACCCCGGAGCTCACTCGAGTCCAGGAGCAACCTCAGGTGATACTCCTAGTGCTACGTTGGCCAGCAGTCGAGCAAGGGAAGGTCTTCTTCCCCGAGTCCGGCCGGTTCGGTCGCCGCCAAGCCCCAGCCAATTCCGACGCCACCCGTGCCTCCCCCTTTCCACTCTCTCCACCAAGAACTCTCCCTCCCTCTCGCGAGCACAACCCCACGCTCAATTTTGGCCGGAGACCACCGCAGCCCCAAACTCACTATCCACCCGAATGCCTTCTCCGCCGCGAAGCTCGTCGCCGATGACTCCGTTCACGTCGGCGACCATGGCGGGTACCCACGGATTCGTCTCGACCCCCTGAGCACACCCATGACCTCATATCTCCAAGGGACGCCCCCGTTTGCCGGCAAATCCTCGCCGGAGCTCCGCCTCTGTTCGGTCGGAGGGGGACGACGCGCGCGTGGCTGGTCAAACCAGACCAGTGGGCCAGGCGGGCCCACCGTCAGTGACCCAGCGCCGGTCCACGCAGGATTAAGTGGAAGCGCACTTCCGAAGTACGCTTTCGACGTGTACGTGTTTATTTGAAACGTTTTATTTTCTGTTTTGTTTTAAATAACAGATTTTGATCAAACTTTGACCAGCCGTATCTTTTTAAATACAGCTCCAAATAAATTAATTCTTTCTCCTACCTCTTTCAAATATGGTCTAGTTTATTTTAAGATTTATTTAAAAAAATTTCAAAACAACTTTTTGTGCTGTTTTGATTTTGTGTGTTAATTCAAATATATTCTTTTAATAGGATTTTTGAAGATTTCAAGATGTTTTGGATTGCACCCTGTTTTCCCATGACCTGAAGGCAAGCATTCTGAATCCCGGCATAATATTTTTGGTGTGTTCGTTGACACATTTATAACACCACCTCATTTCGAAGGACTTGTTATTTCATGTGATATGATCATATGCATGAGTGCATATTAGTGATTTCCATGCTATTGGGAATGAACACACTTGTGATGATAATCATCCTCATGTGCCTTGCATGCATGCCCGAAGGTATCCGGGAAAACCTCCGCCTTGGGTAGCCATGAGTTTGTCACCGGTCTCCTCGGGACGGTTATGTCCGGTATGGCATAGTGAGGTATAATGAGCGGTGATTCCGTTGATTGAAATATGTTTGTTATACATGTCATGCAGGGAAATTGTAAACCTCCTGAGTCGACCGTAGATCGAGTCTTGTTCCAGTAACCCCCATACTTGTTTCGTACTACCACTCGTCTCTACAACAAGTAGAGTACGGTTCAGTAATTTGTCAACCCCTTTCTAGCACACACCGTACAGAGGGGCCGGGACGAGGGTACCACGGCCATGGATTAAAGCCAGTCATCCGGTCAGGGGGCATGGGTGTTTCGGTTGTAGCCAAGGGGGTAGCTTCTATTGGGGAACGTAGCAGAAATTCAAAATTTTCCTACGTGTCACCAAGATCTATCTAGGGAGAAACCAGCAACGAGGGGAAGGAGAGTGCATATACATACCCTTGTAGATCACTAAGAGGAAGCATTCAAGAGAACGGGGTTGAAGGAGTCGTACTCGTCGTGATCCAAATCACCGGAGATCCTAGTGCCGAACGGACGACACCTCCGCGTTCAACACACGTACAGCCCGGTGACGCCTCCCATGCCTTGATCCAGCAAGGAGAGAGGGAGAGGTCGAGGGAGACTCCATCCAGCAGCAGCACAATGGCGTGGTGGTGGTGGAGGAGCGTGGCAATCCTGCAGGGCTTCGCCAAGCACCGCGGGAGAGGAGGAGTAAGAGAGGTAGGGCTGCGCCAAGAGGGAGAGGTTCTCGTGTGTTGGGCAGCCCCCAGACCTCATGTATTTATAGGGGGAGGGGAGGGGGCTGCGCCCCCTCTAGGGTTCCCTCCCCAGGGGTGGCGGCATCCCCCAGATCCCATCTGGGTGGCGGCCAGAAGGGGAGAGGGGGGAGGCGCACCTAGGGTTTGCCCCCCTCCCCACGTCCCTGCGCCTTGGGCCCTATGGGGGGGTGCACCAGCCCACCTGGGGCTGGTCCCCTCCCACACTTGGCCCATGCAGCCCTCCGGGGTTGGTGGCCCCACTTGGTGGACCCCCGGGACCCTCCCGGTGGTCCCGGTACGTTACCGAAAAAACCCGAAACTTTTCCGGTGACCAAAACAGGACTTCCCATATATAAATCTTTACTTCCGGACCATTCCGGAACTCCTCGTGACGTCCGGGATCTCATCCGGGACTCCGAACAACATTCAGTAACCACATACAAACTTCCTTTATAACCCTAGCGTCATCGAACCTTAAGTGTGTAGACCCTACGGGTTCGGGAGACATATAGACATGACCGAGACGTTCTCCGGTCAATAACCAACAGCGGGATCTAGATACCCATGTTGGCTCCCACATGTTCCACGATGATCTCATCGGATGAACCACGATGTCAAGGACTCAATCGATCCCGTATACAATTCCCTTTGTCTAGCGGTATAGTACTTGCCCGAGATTCGATCGTCAGTATACTGATACCTTGTTCAATCTCGTTACCGGCAAGTCTCTTTACTCGTTCCGTAACACATCATCCCGTGATCAACCCCTTGGTCACATTGTGCACATTATGATGATGTCCTACCGAGTGGGCCCAGAGATACCTCTCCGTCACACGGAGTGACAAATCCCAGTCTCGATTCGTGCCAACCCAACAGACACTTTCGGAGATACCTGTAGTGCACCTTTATAGCGACCCAGTTACGTTGTGACGTTTGGTACACCCAAAGCATTCCCACGGCATCCGGGAGTTGCACAATCTCATGGTCTAAGGAAATGATACTTGACATTAGAAAAGCTTTAGCATACGAACTACACGATCTTTGTGCTAGGCTTAGGATTGGGTCTTGTCCATCACATCATTCTCCTAATGATGTGATCCCGTTATCAATGACATCCAATGTCCATGGTCAGGAAACCGTAACCATCTATTGATCAACGAGCTAGTCAACTAGAGGCTTACTAGGGACATGGTGTTGTCTATGTATCCACACATGTATCTGAGTTTCCTATCAATACAATTACAGCATGGATAATAAACGATTATCATGAACAAAGAAATATAATAATAACTTATTTATTATTGCCTCTAGGGCATATTTCCAACAGTCTCCCACTTGCACTAGAGTCAATAATCTAGTTCACATCGCCATGTGATTAACACTCACAGGTCACATCGCCATGTGACCAACATCCAAAGAGTTTACTAGTGTCATTAAACTAGTTCACATCATCATGTGATTAAGGCTCAATGAATTCTGGGGTTTGATCATGTTTTGCTTGAGAGAGGTTTTAGTCAACGGGTCTGCAACATTCAGATCCGTGTGTATTTCGCAAATCTCTATGGCATATTGTAAATGTTGCTTCCACGCTCCACTTGGAGTTATTCCAAATGGTTGTTCCACTATATGTATCCGGTTTGCTACTCAGAGTCATTCGGATAGGTGTTAAAGCTTGCATCGACGTAACCCTTTACGCCGAACTCTTTATCACCTCCATAATCGAGAAACATGTCCTTATTACTCCAAGGACAATTTTGACCGCTATCTGGTGATCTACTCCTTGATCACCTTTGTACTCCTTGCCAGATATGTAGCAAGGCACACAACCGGTGCGGTACTTAGCATAGCATACTGTAGAGCCTACGTCTAAAGCATAGGGGACGACCTTCGTCCTTTGTCTCTTTTCTGCCGTGGTCGAGCTTCAAGTCTTAACTTCATACCTTACATCTCAGGCAAGAACACCTTCTTTGACTGATCCTTCTTGAACACCTTCAAGATCATGTCAAGGTATATGCTCATTTGAAAGTACCATTAAGCGTTTTTGATCTATCCTCATAGATCTTGATGCTCAATGTTCAAGTAGCTTAATCCAGGTTTTCTATTGAAAAACACCTTTCAAATAACCCTATATGCTTTCTAGAAATTCTACATCATTTCTGATCATCAATATGTCAACAACATATACTCATCAGAAATTCTATAGTGCTCCCACTCACTTCTTTGGAAATACAAGTTTCTCATAAACTTTGTATAAACTCAAAATCTTTGATCATCTTATCAAAGTGCATATTCCAACTCCGAGATGCTTACTCCAGTCCATGGAATGATTGCTGGAGCTAGCGTACCTTTTAGCATCCTTAGGATCGACAAAACCTTTCTGATTGTATCACATACAACCTTTCCTTACGAAAACTGGTAAGGAAACTCGTTTTGACATCCATCTGCCAGATTTCATAAATGCAGCTTGTGCTAACATGATTCCGACGGACTTTAAGCATCGCTACAGATGAGAAAATCTCATCGTAGTCAACTCCTTGAACTTGTGAAAAACTCTTCGCCACAAGTCGAGCTTCATAGATGGTGACATTACCATCCACGTCCGTCTTCTTCTTAAAGATCCATTTATCTCAATGGCTTGCCGATCATTGGGCAAGTCCACCAAAGTCCATGCCTTGTTCTGATACATGGATCCTATCTCGGATTTCATGGTTTCTAACCATTTGTCGGAATTTGGGCCCACCATCGCTTCTCCATAGCTCGTAGGTTCATTGTTGTCTAGCAACATGACCTTCAAGACAGGATTACTATACCACTCTGAAGTAGTACATATCCTTGTCACCCTACGAGGTACGGTAGTGACTTGATCCGAAACTTCATGATCACTATCATAAGCTTCCACTTCAATTGGTGTAGGTGCCACAGGAACAACTTCCTGTGCCCTGATACACACTGGTTGAAGTGATGGTTCAATAACCTCATCAAGTCTCCACCATCCTCCCACTCAACTTTTCGAGACAAACTTTTCTCGAGAAAGGACCCGATTCAAGAAACAATCCCTATTGCTTTCGAATCTGAATTAGGAGGTATACCCAACTGTTTTTGGGTGTCCTATGAAGATGCATTTTATCCGCTTTGGGTTCGAGCTTATCAACCTGAAACCTTTTCACATAAGTGTCGCAGCTCCAAACTTTTAAGAAACGACAACTTGGGTTTCTCCAAACCATAGTTCAAACGGTGTCGTGTCAACGGAATTACGTGGTGCCCTATTAAAGTGAGTGCGGTTGTCTCTAATGCCTAACCCATGAACGATAGTGGTAATTCGATAAGAGACATCATGGTACGCACCATATCCAACAGGGTGCAACTATGATGTTCGGACACACCATCACACTATGGTGTTCCAGGCGGTATTAATTGTGAAACAATTTCCACAATGTCTTAATTGTGTGCCAAAGCTTGTAACTCAGATACTCATCTTTATGATCATATCATAGACATTTTATCCTCTTGTCACGATGATCTTCAACTTCACTCTGAAATTACTTGAACCATTCAATAATTCAGACTTGTGTTTCATCAAGTAAATATACTCAACATCTACTCGAATCATCTGTGAAGTAAGAAAATAACAATATTCACTGCATGCCTCAGCACTCATTGGACTGCACACATCAAAATGTGTTACTTCCAACAAGTTGCTATCTTGTTCCATCTTACTGAAAAAGAGGCTTTTCAGTCATCTTGCCCATGTGGTATGATTTCCATATCTCAAGTGATTCAAAATCAAGTGAGTCCAAACGGTCCATCTGCATGGAGTTTCTTCATGCGTATACACCAATAGACATGGCTCGCATGTCTCAAACTTTTCAAAAACGAGTGAGTCCAAAGATCCATCAACATGGAGCTTCTTCATGCATTCTTATACCAATATGACTTACATGGCAGTGCTACAAGTAAGTGGTCCTATCATTACTATCTTATATCTTTTGGCATGAAAATATGTATCACTACGATCGAGATTCAATAAACCATTCATTTCAGGTGCAAGACCATTGAAGGTATTATTCAAATAAACAGAGTAACCATTATTCTCCTTAAATGAATAACCGTATTGCGATAGACATAATCCAATCATGTCTATGCTCAACGCAAACACCAAATGACAATTATTCAGGTTTAGTACTAATCTTGATGGTAGAGGGAGCGTGCGATGTTTGATCACATCAAACTTGGAAATACTTCCAACACATATCGTCAGCTCACCTTTAGCTAGTCTCCGTTTATTCCGTAGCTCCTTTATTTTGAGTTACTAACACTTAGCAACCGAACCGGTATCTAATACCCTGGTGCTACTAGGAGTACTAGTAAAGTACACATTAACATAATGTATATCCAATATACTTCTATCGACCATGCCAGCCTTCTCATCTACCAAGTATCTAGGGTAATTCCGCTCTAGTGACTATTCCCCTTATCACAGAAGCACTTAGTCTCGGGTTTGGGTTCAACCTTGGGTTTTTTTCACTGGAGCAGCAGCTGATTTGCCGTTTCATGAAGTATCCCTTCTTGCCCTTTCCCTTCTTGAAACTAGTGGTTTCACCAACCATCAACAATTGATGCTCCTTCTTGATTTCTACTTTCGTGGTGTCAAACATTGTGAATACCTCAAGGATCATCATATCTATCCCTGATATGTTATAGTTCATCACGAAGCTCTAGCAGCTTGGTGGCAATGACTTTGGAGAAACATCACTATCTCATCTGGAAGATCAACTCCCACTCGATTCAAGTGATTGTTGCACTCAGACAATCTGAGCACAAGCTCAACGATTGAGCTTTTCTCCCTTAGTTTGCAGGCTAAGAAAATTGTCGGAGGTTTTATACCTCTTGACGTGGGCACGAGCCTGAAATCCCAATTTCATCCCTCGAAAACATCTCATATGTTCCGCGATGTTTTGAAAACGCCTTTGGTGCCTCAACTTTAAACCGTTTAACTGAACTATAACGTAGTTATCAAAACGTGTATGTCCGATGTTCGCAACATCCACAAACGACGTTTGGGGTTCAACACACTGAGCGGTGCATTAAGGACATAAGCTTTCTACTGTCCGCATAATCGCTACTATCAACTTGCAACTATATTTTCTCTAGGAACATATCTAAACAGTGGAACTAAAGTGCGAGCTTACGACATAATTTGCAAAGATCTTTTGACTATGTTCAGGATAATTAAGTTCATCTTATGAACTCCCACTCAGATAGACATCCCTCTAGTCATCTAAGTGATTACATGATCCGAGTCAACTAGGCTGTGTCCGATCATCACGTTAGACGGACTAGTCATCATCGGTGAACATCTTCATGTTGATCGTATCTACTATATGACTCATGCTCGACCTTTCGGTCTCTTGTGTTCGAAGGCCATGTCTGTACATGCTAGACTCGTCAAGTCAATCTAAGTGTTTCGCGTGTGTAAATCTGGCTTACACCCGTTGTATGTGAACGTAAGAATCTATCACACCCGATCATCATGTGGTGCTTCGAAACGACGAACTTTCGCAACGGTGCACAGTTAGGGGGAACACTTTCTTGAAATTTTAATGAGGGATCATCTTATTTACTACCGTCGTTCTAAGCAAATAAGATGCATAAACATGATAAACATCACATGCAATCAAATAGTGACATGATATGGCCAATATCATTTTGCTCCTTTTGATCTCCATCTTCGGGGCTCCATGATCATCATCGTCATCAGCATGACACCATGATCTCCATCATCGTGTCTCCATGAAGTTGTCTCGCCAACTTATTACTTCTACTACTATGGCTACCGGTTAGCAATAAAGTAGAGTAATTACATGGCGTTGTTCAATGACACACAGGTCATACAATAAATAAAGACAACTCCTATGGCTCCTGCCGGTTGTCATACTCATCGACATGCAAGTCGTGATTCCTATTACAAGAACATGATCAATCTCATACATCCAATATCATTCATCACATTCTTATTGGCCATATCACATCACAAAGCATACCCTGCAAAAACAAGTTAGACGTCCTCTAATTGTTGTTTGCATGTTTTACATGGCTGCTATGGGTTTCTAGCAAGAACGTTTCTTACCTACGCAAAACCACAACGTGATATTCCAATTGCTATTTACCCTTCATAAGGACCCTTTTCATCGAATCCGTTCCGACTAAAGTGGGAGAGACTGGCACCCACTAGCTACCTTATGCACCAAGTGCATGTCAGTCGGTGGAACCTGTCTCACGTAAGTGTACGTGTAAGGTCGGTCCGGGCCGCTTCATCCCACAATACCGTCGAAACAATATTGGACTAGTAACGGTAAGCATATTGAACAAAATCAACGCCCACAACTACTTTGTGTTCTACTCGTGCAAATAATCTACGCAATAGACCTAGCTCTGATACCACTGTTGGGGAACGTAGCAGAAATTCAAAATTTTCCTACGTGTCACCAAGATCTATCTATGGAGAAACCAGCAACGAGGGGAAGGAGAGTGCATCGACATACCCTTGTAGATCACTAAGCGGAAGCGTTCAAGAGAACGGGGTTGAAGGAGTCGTACTCGTCGTGATCAAAATCACCGGAGATCCTAGTGCCGAACGGACGGCACCTCCGCGTTCAACACACGTACAGCCCGGTGACGTCTCCCATGCCTTGATCCAGCAAGGAGAGAGGGAGAGGTTGAGGAAGACTCCATCCAGCAGCAGCAAAACGGCGTGGTGGTGGTGGAGGAGCGTTGCAATCCTGCAGGGCTTCGCCAAGCACCGCGGGAGAGGAGGAGTAAGAGAGGTAGGGCTGCGCCAAGAGGGAGAGGTTCTCGTGTGTTGGGCAGCCCCCAGACCTCATGTATTTATAGGGGGAGGGGAGGGGGCTACGCCCCCTCTAGGGTTCCCTCCCCAGGGGTGGCGGCAGCCCACAGATCCCATCTGGGTGGCGGCCAGAAGGGGAGAGGGGGGAGGTGCACCTAGGGTTTGCCCCCCTCCCCACTTCCCTGCGCCTTGGGCCCTGTGGGGGTGCACCAGCCCACCTGGGGCTGGTCCCCTCCCACACTTGGCCCATGCAGCCCTCCGGGGTTGGTGGCCCCACTTGGTGGACCCCCGGGACCCTCCCGGTGGTCCCGGTACGTTACCGAAAAAACCTGAAACTTTTCCGGTGACCAAAACAGGACTTCCCATATATAAATCTTTACCTCCGGACCATTCCGGAACTCCTCGTGACATCCGGGATCTCATCCGGGACTCCGAACAACATTCGGTAACCACATACAAACTTCCTTTATAACCCTAGCGTCATCGAACCTTAAGTGTGTAGACCCTACGGGTTCGGGAGACATGTAGACATGACCGAGACGTTCTCCGGTGAATAACCAACAGCGGGATCTAGATACCCATGTTGGCTCCCACATGTTCCACAATGATCTCATCGGATGAACCACGATGTCAAGGACTCAATCGATCCCGTATACAATTCCCTTTGTCTAGCGGTATAGTACTTGCCCGAGATTCGATCGTCAGTATACTGATACCTTGTTCAATCTTGTTACCGGCAAGTCTCTTTACTCGTTCCGTAACACATCATCCCGTGATCAACCCCTTGGTCACATTGTGCACATTATGATGATGTCCTACCGAGTGGGCCCAGAGATACCTCTCCGTCGCACGGAGTGACAAATCCCAGTCTCGATTCGTGCCAACCCAACAGACACTTTCGAAGATACCTGTAGTGCACCTTTATAGCCACCCAGTTACATTGTGACGTTTGGTACACCCAAAGCATTCCTACGGCATCCGGGAGTTGCACAATCTCATGGTCTAAGGAAATGATACTTGACATTAGAAAAGCTTTAGCATACGAACTACACGATCTTTGTGCTAGGCTTAGGATTGGGTCTTGTCCATCACATCATTCTCCTAATGATGTGATCCCGTTATCAATGACATCCAATGTCCATGGTCAGGAAACCGTAACCATCTATTGATCAACGAGCTAGTCAACTAGAGGCTTACTAGGGACATGGTGTTGTCTATGTATCCACACATGTATCTGAGTTTCCTATCAATACAATTACAGCATGGATAATAAACGATTATCATGAACAAAGAAATATAATAATAACTTATTTATTATTGCCTCTAGGGTATATTTCCAACAGCTTCCCCAGTTTTGCACGCGGTATAAATTTTGTGATCCCATGCTAATCGAGGTTGTAGCCTCCCCACTTAGAGTTTTGCTTAACGAGTGTCATGGGTGATTCCAGACACCGGTGAGTTAAGCTGGTGTGTGCAAGTCAGGTGCGTTTTCATTTAAAAGACCGTAGACGGAATTAGTCCCGATGGACTAAAGGAATCCGTTACTCATGGGTAAAGAGTACACCCTCTGCAGAGATTAAACCTATTCGAATAGCCGTGTCCATGGTTAAGGATTACAGTCTGGGATGGGTGAAGTGTCGGTCTTAGAGTCGGTCTTCGGAGGTGAAATTGTTAAACAGGAACTGGAATTACTACCTGTGATTTGTGATAATTATGATTATTATCATTGTTGACTAACCCTTATTATTATTATTATTATTATTGAGTATCCCTGGGATGGTTCTACCTCCGGGATATTCACCATGATCATTTCTTTTAAAAGCCCTTTATGTGGTGTCGCTCAGACGCCCGACTGTGGCATTTCTTTTAAAGCCCTTTATGTGGTGTCGCTCAGACGCCCGACTGTGGCATTTCTTTTAAAGCCCTTTATGTGGTGTCGCTCAGACGCCCGACTGTGGCATTTCTTTTAAAGCCCTTTATGTGGTGTCGCTCAGACGCCCGACTGTGGCATTTCTTTTAAAGCCCTTTATGTGGCGTCGTTCAGACGCCCGACTGTGGCATTACTTGTTATTTGTTTTCATAAGTTTTTATACAACCATGTTATTGCAGTTTTATAAATGACTTGCTTGCACGCATCAGAGTTTCATTTATCTATTGTGACTGACGTCATGAGCAA
>NC_041393.1:20071150-20105886 GCF_002162155.2 Triticum dicoccoides | reverse complement strand
AAAGTCCTTTATGTGGTGTCGCTCAGACGCCCGACTGTGGCATTTCTTTTAAGCCCTTTATGTGGTGTCGCTCAGACGCCCGACTGTGGCATTTTCTTTAAGCCCTTTATGTGGTGTCGCTCAGACGCCCGACTGTGGCATTTCTTTTAAAGCCCTTTTTGTGGTGTCGCTCAGACGCCCGACTGCGGCATGCTGGTTATTTCTTTTCATAAATTTTAATATTACTATGTTATTGCATTTTCATAAATAATCGCTTGCACGCATCAGAATTTTATTTACCTTTTGTGACTGACGTCATGAGCAAAAAATAGTTTTAGCACATCGTTATTATATTATGCCTGTGTTCATGATGTTTGCGAGTACATTCAAAGTACTCACTGGCTTGTCCCTGGCTATTGTCTTGGCCAGATTTTTCTTGCGCGGAGATGAGCGATCGTGGTGACAGTCCCAGAACCTAAGCAACGGAGATAGCAGCCTCGCGGAGATAGGAGTTAACCTGGTCAGCTGTTCCTGTGGGAATTGGAGTCCCATAGACACTGATGATCCACAAACCGCTTCCGCCATCAACCATTAGAAACTATTTGTTGTACACACAGGCCAGAATGGTCTTGTACTACATATTTTGTGTTTTGCTTGGAATTTCTGTATCAAGTTGGAGCCTCATCTGCTAACAGTAATCCCGGGGCTGATGAGCACGACGGTTTTTTTTTCTGGAAATTTATACCCGGAAAACCCGGTCGTGACAAACTTGGTATCAGAGCCAGGTTGACCATTGGCTAATCCTATCTTAGTCAGGTCGAAAAACTTAGGCAAACCAACCCACCAGACATTAACCAAAACCCCAGCCAAGCTTCCCATGCAAGATAGCCACACAGTGATCCTGATACTTTTTGGCAGTCGGTGCCCAACCTATCAGCCTAGCCTGTCGATCGCACACCAGTGACCGATGGCAAAATGTCTCATTCGCAAGCGTGCGAAGGAAGACACCGTCCCCTTTTCTATAAAAAGGGCGCGCTAGCACCAAACCAGCACAACACAGCCTCTACCCCAAACCGAGCCATAATGCTGGGCCCCGTCGTGCACAATGAGACCACAGCAACCAATCTTGGAGGTTTTGTGACCATAGTCGCAAACCTCACCCGTCGTGCCTACGCGTTAGAAGAGCCCCCAGAATATGTTGTGTACCAAGGACCCATGAGCGGTGAAGACCGCCAATTCTGGGCCACCGTGCACATCTACGGTAGGGGTCTGTCGCCAGAACGCCCCTACAAGTTCACCGGAAGGACAACTTCCTTCGAGCCACAAGCCATCCAGCTAGCCGCTCGAGAAGCTATAGTTCAACTCCGGCAGTTGTCGCCCAGAGTTAACTGTCGCTCGTTCTACTACTACCCCAGACGCGAAGGGTATGGTAGACCACCCCAAGTTGCCAACAGAGATCACGAGATAGATCCCGCATTGTTGCACCTAGTGCGCTATGTAAGTGCACTAGAGGCACTGTTCGACCAGATCACCATTGATCTGATCGCAGCTCGAGGAGAGCTGGTTCGTCGAGCCCCAGCTAGAAGAGAAGACGAGCCCGACGCCAACAACCCAGTCATGCTGTTCGGACACCCAATCGAGACCCTGAGATCAGCTCCAGCCAGCGGCCAAGGTGCCTTGATGACCCCAGAAGTGCTTCATCACCTTTTGGGAGCACACTCCAACGGGATTGTGGCCAACAATCCCCGTGATGGTCATCATAGCTACCCCGACCCTGCAGTTCCTCCACCATCTCCGACTAATCCCGGCAGTGAGACACGTGGAGAAGCCTCAACATCCACCAGGCACGCTCGTTTAGACATAAACGAGGTAGACTAAGCCGTACGAGTAGTACCGAGTCTCAGTGTATCCTCACTTTGTAATCGTGCGACCGTGTATATTAACGCAGCCTGTTGATGTGCCCCTATTTTAAAAGAGTAGCCTTGCGTATTTTTGTCAGCATGCAGTTGCATGTTTCACGGGCGCAGCTACCAAAACCAACCCCGACGACACCTATAGTGACACGTCTCTTTATGAGATATGTGTATCTCTCTCACTGACCCCGACCTTTGGAGGTGATCTGGCAGTTTTATTACCTTTCACCACGGTAAATAAACCAGCCCAGATGCTATATAAGAAGGCCACCTTGTGACCTTACCCAGCAACGCTCACCTCGTGCACCACTCTCACAACCATTTCTTGCCATGCCGAGCCCTAGTATTTATCGGAGAACCCCAGATGCAACCCCAGGTAGCTTTGTCAAAATATTGTGGGATTTTACCTGCAGTACCATGGGTTCTACCCAGCCACCCCAGTACGAGCTGTTCAAATCGAGAATCACCCCATCCACCTCGGAATATTGGGCAGCAGTACACATTCCTCCTGTAGACCCCAACCAAGATCCAACGGAGGTTTCCTTCGTAGGGAAATCTATGCCGACCCCACGCTTGGCCATAGAAGCTGCTGCGAACGAAGCAATTGCTCGTCTTCGATCCGCAGTACCTTATGCCCGCGAACGAGGATATTATTATTTTCCGAGCCGTGCAACACCCGGAGGAGTGACATCTTTTCCCGGTGGACGGATTGAGAGAGACCCCGTGCTAGCCAACCTTATCCAGTACATCATCGCTCAAGAGCATTTGAACCAGCGAGTGATGGATTATCTCCAGAGTCTCGCTGATTTGAATCCTCAGGTTGCCATCGGCAGACCACTTAGGCCCGACCCGGAGAGACTCATACATCGACTGGTCAATCCACTTCCTCCGATAGAAGAGGAGTGCATTCCATTGCTAGAGACTTTTTCTCAAGGCCCTGTCCAGTTACCTTTCTCATTTTAGATGTCACTGCTATGTTTGTTATTGTAGCATTTATTATTGCGTTGTAACTTATGGATGGCACCCCCAAATTTGTGCGATGAGTCAAATATTTAGTTTCTACTAGTATGAGTAGTTTTCTTCGTGATTAACTCGTGTAACTGCGAAAAATCCTAGAATGAGATTTTTTTTCCCTGAGTTGCTACATCATTTATCCCCTCACTACATGGATTATTTCTATTCGCGCAGCACCATGGCAGCAGACTCACAACCGCTCGAACACATATGGAGTATTTGTTTTTCACAACGGCTCTTGGCAAATCTCGAGGACGAGATTTTTCTTAAGGGGGTAGTAATTGTAACACCCCAAAAATTTAACCAGGTTTTAGTTATTAAAATTTTGCCAAGAGTTTAAATTTTTTGCCTGCAAGTATATCCCTGTTGATTTCAAAACTTTTCCTTTGATATTAAGAAATTTTTCCCAAGTGGATCCTTCCAAAACATATTGGACTTATACGCCCTCCCTTTAAAAACAACTCTCAATCAGTAGATTTATTTATTTAATTATTTCACCCTGAGCTTTATTCATTAAAATGACTTGTTTTAAGTTTTGGAGCTCTTTTTGTACTACAACCAGTTGATAGATTTAACTAAAAATCCAACCAAAATTTGGAGACGTCATGTGATGTCTCTAGATCACTTTTGTGCAATAATATATTTCATTTATTGCATATTTTGAGTGCTACACCTGTTTTTCTTTGCTGGTCCAGTGGGCAATTTTACACTACAACCCTTTTATATATTTCTTTCTAGTTTCCACCAAAATTATGGGATGTCAGTAGGAGCATATAATTCCATTATATGCAAAAATCCAGGGTTGTTCTTTGAAATTTTTGAGTAAATCAACCTCATCTCCATTCTGGTCCAACATGATGGTTTGTACAGCAACCATATTCTTGCTTGCTCTTTGGCCCTATATTCTTTTCCCTACTTTTAGTCCTCCATGCTAAACCCCTAAGTCCAGGAGCATGCAACCATTGGCATAATTTTTATTCATGAAATAATGCCATTCACATCCTGTCCAGATTTGAAGTTCTGCAAAACTTGCACTAGCAAGTTTGTGCTTTTCACCAACTAACCTCACCACCCTCTTGTGCATCCAAAGAGACACTGATCTGGAAGATTTGGCCCCTCCAAGAAATGCCTAGGTGCCTGTGGAATTTTGTCAAACACCTTGAGAGCATGACCAGATTTGACATGAGTTGTTGTTGGCATTGTGAACTTGGTCCCCTGACCAAACCACCATGTCCCTTGTTACCCTTACTAAACCTAGACTAGCCCTAGTTCTAGCCAACCTCACCTGAGACCTGTAGCATGCCACGGCATTGTATCGAACACCTTCCGTGCGTGCACTGGACGCGCCCAGAGCGCGCTTATTGCACGAGCCACGCCCGAGCCGACACGTTGCGCCCCTGGTTTTGGCTCGCTCTGCAGCACCACGCCACGCACTACCCTCCTCACAGCGACGCGCCAAGCCGCCCTGGCAGCCTACAGCACCGCCGACAGAGCTTTTGGCGGCACACCGGCGTCCGCAGCATGCCTCTGCCATGGTCGGCGCCGCCAAAGCCATCCCGGATCTCCACCTGCCCCTGGGAACAGCACAAGCTTATCCCCTCGCTCATCGGCTAGCTCCCGTCGTCGCCACGATGCCCTGACACTACAGGGAGGCGGTTCGCCGTCGTCCTTATCACCGGCCGCCTCGGAACCGACCTCCACCGCCTATATAAGGACCCCGGAGCTCACTCGAGTCCAGGAGCAACCTCAGGTGATACTCCTAGTGCTACCTTGGCCATCAGTCGAGCAAGGGAAGGTCTTCTTCCCCGAGTCTGGCCGGTTCGGTCGCCGCCAAGCCCCTGCCGATTCCGACGCCACCCGTGCCTCCCCCTTTCAACTCTCTCCACCAAGAACTCTCCCTCCCTCTCGCGAGCACAACCCCACGCTCAATTTTGGCCGAAGACCACCGCAGCCCCAAATTCACTATCCACCCAAATGCCTTCTCCGCCGCGAAGCTCGTCGCCGGCGACTCCGTTCATGTCGGCGACCATGGCGGGTACCCACGGATTCGTCTCGACCCCCTGAGCACACCCATGGCCTCATATCTCCAAGGGACGCCCCCGTTTGCCGGCAAATCCTCGCCGGAGCTCCGCCTCTGCTCGGTCGGAGGGGGACGACGCGCGCGTGGCTGGTCAAACCTGACCAGTGGGCCAGGCGGGCCCACCGTCAGTGACCCAGCGCCGGTCCACGCAGGATTAAGTGGAAGCGCACTTCCGAAGTACGCTTTCGACGTGTACGTGTTTATTTGAAACATTTTATTTTCTGTTTTGTTTTAAATAACAGATTTTGACCAAACTTTGACCAGCTGTATCTTTTTAAATACAGCTCCAAATAAATTAATTCTTTCTCCTACCTCTTTCAAATATGGTCTAGTTTATTTTAAGATTTATTTAAAAAAATTTCAAAACAATTTTTTGTGCTGTTTTGATTTTGTGTGTTAATTCAAATATATTCTTTTAATAGGATTTTTGAAGATTTCAAGATGTTTTGGATTGCACCCTGTTTTCCCATGACCTGAAGGCAAGCATTCTGAATCCGGGCATAATATTTTTGGTGTGTTCGTTGACACGTTTATAACACCACCTCATTTCGAAGGACTTGTTTTTTCATGTGATATGATCATATGCATGAGTGCATATTAGTGATTTCCATGCTGTTGGGAATGAACACACTTGTGATGATAATCATCCTCATGTGCCTTGCATGCATGCCGGAAGGTATCCGGGAAAACCTCTGCCTTGGCTAGGCATGAGTTTGTCGCCGGTCTCCGTCGGGACGGTTATGTCCGGTATGGCATAGTGAGGTATAATGAGCGGTGATTCCATTGATTGAAATATGTTTGTTATACATGTCATGCAGGGAAATTGTAAACCTCCTGAGTCGACCGTAGATCGAGTCTTGTTCTAGTAACCCCCATACTTGTTTCGTACTACCACTCGTCTCTACAACAAGTAGAGTACGGTTCAGTAATTTGTCAACCCCTTTCTAGCACACACCGTACAGAGGGGCCGGGATGAGTGTACCACGGCCATGGATTAAAGCCAGTCATCTAGTCAGGGGGCATGGGTGTTTCGGTTGTAGCCGAGGGGTAGCTTCTGTTGGGGAACGTAGCAGAAATTCAAAATTTTCCTACGTGTCACCAAGATCTATCTATGGAGAAACCAGCAACAAGGGGAAGGAGAGTGCATCTACATACCCTTGTAGATCACTAAGCGGAAGCGTTCAAGAGAACGGGGTTGAAGGATTCGTACTCGTCGTGATCCAAATCACCGGAGATCCTAGTGCCGAACGGACGGCACCTCCGCGTTCAACACACGTACAGCCCGGTGACGTCTCCCATGCCTTGATGCAGCAAGGAGAGAGGGAGAGGCTGAGGAAGACTCCATCTAGCAGCAGCACAACGGCGTGGTGGTGACAGTCCTGGAACCTAAGCAACGGAGATAGCAGCCTCGCGGAGATAGGAGTTAACCTGGTCAGCTGTTCCTGTGGGAATTGGAGTCCCATAGACACTGATGATCCACAAACCGCTTCCGCCATCAACCATTAGAAACTATTTGTTGTACACACATGCCAGAATGGTCTTGTACTACATATTTTGTGTTTTGCTTGGAATTTCTGTATCAAGTTGGAGCCTCATCTGCTAACAGTAATCCTGGGGCTGATGAGCATGACGGTTTTTTTTTCTGGAAATTTATACCCGGAAAACCCGGTCGTGACAGTGATGAACTCGGAGCATGATTTATTTATTGATTGTCTTCCTTATGAGTGGTGGTCGGGGACGAGCGATGGTCTTTTCCTATCAATCTATCCCCCTAGGAGCATGCGCGTAATACTTTGCTTTGATAACTTCTAGATTCTTTATGACTAATGTTGAGTCCATGGATTATACGCACTTTTTCCCATCCTTCCACCATTGCTAGCCTCTCTAATACCGCGCACTTTTTGCCGGTATATACACCCACCATAAACCTTCCTCAAAACAACCACCATACCTACCTATCATGGCATTTCCATAGCCATTCCGAGATATATTGCCATGCAACTTTCCACTGTTCCGTTTATTATGACACGCTCCATCATTGTCATATTGCTAGCATGATCATGTAGTTGACATCGTATTTGTGGCAAAGCCACCATTCATAATTCTTTCATACATGTCACTCATGTTTCATTGCATATCCCGGTACACCGCCTGAGGCATTCATATAGCGTCATACTTTGTTCTAAGTATCGAGTTGTAATTGT
Source organism: Triticum dicoccoides (assembly GCF_002162155.2). Classification (NCBI taxonomy): domain Eukaryota; kingdom Viridiplantae; phylum Streptophyta; class Magnoliopsida; order Poales; family Poaceae; genus Triticum; species Triticum dicoccoides. The sequence goes on along the minus strand of NC_041393.1, from coordinate 20,098,696 downwards.
TGAGTTGTAAGAAAAATAAAAAGTGTGATGATCATCATTATTAGAGCATTGTCCCAAGTGAGGAAAGGATGATGGAGACTATGATTCCCCCACAAGTCGGGATGAGACTCTGGACGAAAAAAATAAAAGAGGCCAAAGAAGCCGAAATAAAAAAAAAGAGGCCATAAAAAAAAGAGAAAGGCCCAAAATAAAAAAAATAAAAAATAAAAAAATGAGAGAAAAAGAGAGAAGGGACAGTGCTACTATCCTTTTACCACACTTGTGCTTCAAAGTAGCACCATGATCTTCATGATAGAGAGTCTCTCATTTTGTCACTTTCATATACTAGTGGGAATTTTTCATTATAGAACTTGGCTTGTATATTCCAATGATGGGCTTCCTCAAAATGCCCTAGGTCTTCGTGAGCAAGCGAGTTGGATGCACACCCACTTAGTTTATTTTGTTGAGCTTTCATATACTTATAGCTCTAGTGCATCCGTTGCATGGCAATCCCTACTCACTCACATTGATATCTATTGATGGGCATCTCCATAGCCCGTTGATACGCCTAGTTGATGTGAGACTATCTTCCCTCTTTTTGTCTTCTCCACAACCACCATTCGATTCCACATATAGTGCTATATCCATGGCTCATGCTCATGTATTGCGTGAAGATTGAAAAAGTTTTGAAAATGTCAAAGTATGAAACAATTGCTTGGCTTGTCATCGGGGTTGTGCATGATTTAAATACTTTGTGTGGGGAAGATGGAGCATAGCCAGACTGTATGATTTTGTAGGGATAACTTTCTTTGGCCATGTTATTTTGAGAAGACATGATTGCTTTGATTAGTATGCTTGAAGTATTATTATTTTTATGTCAATACGAACTTTTGTCTTGAATCTATTGGATCTGAATATTCATACCACAATTAAGGAGATTTACATTGAAATTATGCCAAAGTATCACTCCGCATCAAAAATTCTTTTTTATCATTTACCTACTCGAGGACGAGCAGGAATTAAGCTTGGGGATGCTTGATACGTCTCCAACGTATCTATAATTTTTTATTGCTCCATGCTACTTTATCTACTGTTTTAGGCAATATTGGGCTTTATTATCCACTTTTATATTATTGTTTGGGACTAACCTATTAACCAGAGGCCCAGCCCATATTTGCTGTTTTATGCCTATTTCAGTATTTCGAGGAAAAGGAATACCAGACGGAGTCAAAACGGAATGAAATCAACTAGAGAAGTTATTTTTGGAAGGAAACCAACCAGATGGGCTTGGAGTGCACGTCAGGGGATCCCCGGGCTGCCCACGAGGGTGGGGGGCGCGCCCCTCCCCCGGGCGTGCCCCCTACCTCGTGAGCCCCCTCGAGGTCCACCGACGTACCCCTTTCTCCTATATATACCAATATACCCTAAAACTTCCAGAACAGAAGATAGATCGGGAGTTCCGCCGCCGCAATCCTCTGTAGCCACCAAAAACCAATCGGGGCCCTGTTCCGGCACCCTGCCGGAGGGGGATCCCATCACCGGAGGCCATCTTCATCATCCTGGTGCTATACATGACGAGGAGGGAGTAGTTCACCCTCGGGGCTGAGGGTATGTACCAGTAGCTATGTGTTTGATCTCTCTCTCTCTCGTGTTCTCTCTCGTGTTCCTCTATGGCACGATCTTGATGTATCCCGAGCTTTGCTATTGTAGTTGGATCTTATGATGTTTCTCCCCCTCTACTCTCTTGTGAAGAATTGAGTTTCCCCTTTGAAGTTATTTTATCGGATTGAGTCTTTTATGAACACTTGATGTATGTCTTGCGTGGGATAACCGTGGTGACAATGGGTTATTCTATTGATCCACTTGATGTATGTTTTGGTGATCAACTTGCGGGTTTCGTGACACTTGGGAACCTATGCATAGGGGTTGGCACACGTTCTTGACTCTCCGGTAGTAGCTTTGGGGCACTCTTTGAAGTACTTTTATGTTGGTTGGATGAATTTGAGATTGTGTGATGCATATCGTATAATCATGCCCACGGATACTTGAGGTGACAATGGAGTATCTAGGTAACATTAGGGTTTTGGTTGATTTGTATCTTAAGGTGTTATTCTAGTACGAACTCTTTTACAGATCGATCTGAAAGAATAGCTTTGTGGTGGTTTCATACCCGACCATAATCTCTACTTTTGTTCTCCGCTATTAGTATCTTTGGAGTGACTCTTTGTTGCATGTTGAGGGCTTGTCATATGTTCTATCTATATTATTATTGTTGAGAGAACTTGCACTAGTGAAAGTATGAACCCTAGGCCTTGTTTCCTATCATTGCAATACCGTTTACGCTCACTTTTATCGCTCGCTACCTTGCTGTTTTTATATTTTCAGATTACAAAAACCTATATCTACTATCTATTTTGCACTTGTATCTTCATCTCTTCGCCGAACTAGTGCACCTATACAATTTACCATTGTATTGGGTGTGTTGGGACACAAGAGACTCTTTGTTATTTGGTTGCAGGGTTGTTTGAGAGAGACCATCTTCATCCTACGCCTCCTACAGATTGATAAACCTTAGGTCATCCACTTGAGGGAAATTTGCTACTGTCCTACAAACCTGTGCACTTGCAGGCCCAACAATGTCTACAAGAAGAAGGTTGTGTAGTAGACATCAACACAACATAAAAGTAAATGGATAGTGCCTTCGCAGAGGGAAGCAGTGATTTGCAGAGGTGCCATAGCTCAAGTTTTTAAAATAGAGGTAAATGAAATTTTGAGACATGCACCCTTCTCATTTACTTCACGACTATCAGTTATCAATATCTTCCATGCTAAACACACTAGTGGCGGTTCCCAAGCGGAAAAGTAAAGGTTATGACTCTATTGGGAGTTTTTGTTTGATTATTTGAGAGATCAGTTCTTTTTGCAATTTGGGACTGGGCATCCCTATTAACGCCCTTTTCTCATGCAATGGCAAGTGAATAAACACTTGACCTAAGAATAACCCGCTTAGCATGGAAGATACTGACTACCTCCTGTCGTTCCATGAACGATCTAGGCACACAAAAAGGATATTTATTTGAAGTTTTTAGAGATGGCACATGCAAATTTACTTAGGACGGCAGGGTAATACTGCATATAGGTAGGTATGGCATACTCATCTGGAATAACTTGGGTTTCAGGTTTTTGAAGTACAAGCACAGTTCCCACTTAGTACAGGTGAAAGCTAGCAAATAGGTTGAGAAGCGGCCAGCTAGAGAGCAACAACAGTCATGAACATGCATTATGCATAAATAACATTGGATACTAGCATGAGTAGGATATGAACACCATGAACATAAATATCATTGAGGCTATGTTGGTTTTGATTCAACTACATGCATGAACATGTGCCAAGTCAAGCCACTCGAACATTCAGAGGAGGATACATCATACTACATCACAATTATTTTAACACAATGTTGATATCCAAGATAAATCATTATTTACTCCTAGCTACTTATGCATGGCATGAGGAACTATAATCTCTAATTGTCATTGCAAACATGTTTGATCATAATAGGCTGAATCATGGATACTAGGTTAAACATATTTACAGAAACAGAACAAGTCGAGTTCATACCCGTTTCTCTCTGCCACGGCCAGATCATCTAATATCGTTATTATTGCCTTTCATTTACACGACCGAATAATTTGAAAATAATAATAGTGCAAGAGTACCATGGACTAAGCTGGAATCTGCAAACATTTTATTCAAAAGGAGAAGAAGAGGTAATATGGGCTCTTTGTTAGATCAACAATAATGCAAATGAGAGCCACTCAAAATTATCATCGTGGTCTTCTCCTCGGTGTGACTCAATAAAAAGGGAAGCAATTCAGAGAAACACAACCAAATGTTTTTGGAATATTTGGTTTTTCGTAACAAGGAAATGAAAAGAGGAAAGCAAAAATGAGAAAAACTATTTACACGGGAAAGCTCCCAACAAGTAAAAGAAGAACAAGGAAATCTTTTGGGGTTTTCTTTTTAGTGCTACAACAATTTAAGCTAGGAAGAAAAATAAAAAATAAGCAAGAAACATATTTTTGGATTTTCTCAAAGTTTTTCAAACACACAAGAAGAAAGCAAGAAAATAAACTAAACATGGATGATACAATGAAAAAGTGTGGACACTGACAACTGGAATGAAATGTATGAACATGAATGTAATGTCGGCGGGAATACGTACTCCCGCAAGCTTAGGCTGCCTAACTTGGTAATCACCAGTCATAGAAGCCGTGAGGTTCAGTGTTGAAGTGCTGGGGAGCAGGTACCATAGGGTCCCACTGATGAGGCTCCTCCTGTGCTGCAGCCAAGTTGTTCCGGTAAGCGAGAATGTCCTCATACATAATCCTGTATCTGCCCCTGGCAACATGATCAAACAAAGCAGGTGCAGGACAGGGAATAATATCACGAGTGTTTTCACTTAAAACTAAGTTGTAAGGCATATCAATATTTGGGTAATCAGCAGCAATAAACTGGTGGTCCTCCATAGCTGCTCTATCTAAGTAAGCTCTGGGCAAAGGATGATCATGCTGCCGTATCTGCACATTGAAGTGAGTCGCCAAGCTAGTAGCGTAAATACCCCCATGTATTTTACCCTTGGATCTGTTAAGGTGAAGGCGACGTGACACAATAGCTCCCAAGTTATAAGTGTTGTCGCCATAAAGTGCGCGACGCAAAACAACAAAGTTTGGGGCGCTAAGTGCACCCACCTTATCTCTCGCTAGCAAGCACTTTGCAATAAATATGGCAAAATAATGCACGCCAGGGAACTACAAGCTAACAACGGTGGTGCTCCATACTCCTCTCTCAAACCCCACTGTCAGAGTATGGTAAAAACCTTCAAACTCTGAGGGCTTAGGCTCTACCAAATCACCATCAGAAGGAAGCATGCATATGTCACAAAATTCAGTAAGTGGTATCTCACGGGTTTCAGCATATAAATTAAACTGCAACTCAGGGGGATTATTTCTAGAATGAAAATGAAAGTTTTGCACAAAGGAATTTGTGAGGAGATGATACCGTTCGCATTCAGCTGCGATGAAGTCGGTGAGACCGGCATTAGCAGCATATTGTGTGAACTTTTGAAGGATTCCGGCTCCTTCCATGAATGCATTATGCGGCCACTCGCACAGCTGTAACTCCGCCAACCTTCGGGTATGGAGATCATTGTTAGATGATTGCTCAATAACCCCCTTGGAGTTCTTCCTGGAAGCAAACTTCCTAAATAAACTCATCTTTTTCCTATGAACAAAATTTTGAAATTTTTAGTCCACAAAATTTTCTCAAAAGAACTTCACAAAAATGGTAGCAACTACTCATAGGGATGTATAGAGGCCATAGCAAGCATTCAAACTACTTAGAACTCTAAGAATTCAACATGCAAGCTCATCTACAACAGCACCAAGAGTAGCTAATTGTTCCAAACATAAACCACTAAAACAAAAACTAATTGTACACATGGAGGAGTCACATACCAAGCAACAAATCCCCTAAACAGTTTTGGAAACGGAGCTTCCAACAAGGAGATCAAAATTCACGGTTTCGGGAGCAAGAACACGAGAGAGTGCAATGGTGATTTTTTTCTGGGTGAATGGAGTGATGTGGGAAGAAGTAAGTGAGGGGGCACGTGGGGACCACAACCCACCAGGGCGCGCCTGGGGGTCCTAGTGCACCCAGGTGGGTTGTGCCCCACCTGGTGCACCTCCCTTTGATATTATTTGCACCAGAAATTCAGAAATATTCAGAAAAAAATCATGTTAAATTTTCAGGGCATTCTGAGAACTTTTATTTTTGGGTCATTTTCTTACTCCACGGAAAACTCAGAAAACAGACAAAGCATGTTATTTTATTTTATTTAACTAAGAAAATAGAAAACAAAAGGTAGGGGCAAAGGTAGTGCTTACTAAATTCATCAACTTCATACCTCTCAAAAATGATCCATTAATAAGGTTGATCAAGTCTTATTAACAACCACTTTCGATTAATATGAAACTGAAGAACTTTCGTAAATCACTAAGTTACCTCAACGGGGATATGAATGTCCCCAACAATAAGCATTTCATATTTCTTTTTAACAGTAGGTAGAGGTAGTTGCAACTTCCAATAGTGATTGTCGGAGATTTTTCAATAACATTAATACCATTCACTTGGAATTGTTTCTTCAGAAAGTGCACCATATGCTCATTACCATTGATATGAGAAGTGACCTTGATTTTATTGCAATCAATAACAGCCCTTGTAGTATTCAAGAAGGTTCTACCAAGTATAATCAACATGTTGTCGTCCTCGGGCATCTCAAGTATAACAAAGTCAGTCAAAATAGTAACATTAGCAACAACGGGCACATCCTCACAAATACTGATAGGTATGGCAGTTGATTTGTCAGCCATTTGCAAAGATATTTTAGTAGGTGTGAGTTTATTCAAATCAAGTCTTTTATATAAAGAGAAAGGCATAACACTAACACCAGCTCCCAAATCACATAAGGCAGTTTTCACATAGTTTCTTTTGATGGAGCAAGGTATAGCTGGTATTCCTGGATCTCCAAGTTTTTTAGGTACTCCATCTTGAAAAGTATAATTAGCAAGCACAGTGGAGATTTCAGCTTCCGGTATTTTTCTCTTATTAGTGATGATGTCTTTCATGTACTTGGCATAAGGAGGCATTTTTAAGATATCAGTCAAGCGAGTTTGCAAAAAGACTGGCCTCAACATTTCAGCAAAGCGTTCAAATTCTTAATCATCTGTCTTTTTAGTTGACTTAGGAGGAAAGGGCATAGGCTTTTGAACCCATGGTTCTCTTTCCTTTCCATGTTTTCTAGCAACAAAGTCTCTTTTATCATATCTTTTATTCTTAGGTTGTGGGTTATCAAGATCAACAGCTGGTTCTATCTGAACATCATTGTCTAGTTCTTTAATATTTGTTTGAGTGTCTTAATGAACCTCATATTATGTTTTTCATTATCAGAAGGTGAGTGTTCATTACCAGATTGAGTTTTAGCATCAGAGATAGAAACTTCATTATCTTTATCAGGAGGTTTTTCTATTTCAGGTTCACTAGAGGCAGGCAAAGTCCTATTATTTTTCTTCTTCTTTTTATTTTTAGAAGGACTAGGTGCATCAGTGTTAATTCTTTGGGAGTCTTGTTCAATTCTCTTTGGGTGTCCCTCAAGATAAAGTGGTTCCTGAGTCATTTTACCTCCTCTAGTTGCTACTCTAACAGCAAAGTCACTTATATTATTGTTCATTTCATCAAGTAACTCTCTTTGAGATTTAGCAACTTGTTCTAATTGAGTTTGAACCATAGAGGCATGCTTTCCTACACCTCTAACATCCTGAGATTCTAAATAACAAGTCACTTAAGCGAGCAATCATATCAGAGTTGTATTTCAATTGTTTCATAACATTTGCATTGAAGTGAATCTTGCTTTATAATGTAATTATAAAACTCATAAAGGCATTGACTAGGATGTTTATTATGAGGATCATCACTATCGTTGAATTTCATTAAAGATTTTACCTCCACCACTCTAGGTGGTGGTGGTGCTTCAAGCCCATGTATTTCTTCGATAGGTGGTAAATTTTTAACATCCTCGGCTTTAATACCTTTTTCCTTCATAGATTTCTTTGCTTCTTGCATATCTTCAGGACTGAGATATAAGATACCCCTCTTCTTTGGAGTGGGTTTAATAGGTGTTTCAGGAGGAGTCCAATCATCACGATTTTTCAATATGTTATTCAAGAATTCTCCAGCTTACCCAATAGTTCGTTCCCTCCCCTCGTCTTTGAGGGAAAAAATCTTAATCTTAGCATCCTTCAGATTCTTCATAATGATAATATGATAATAATCCCAAGTGACTCAACAAATATTGCTATGCTCCCCGGCAACAAAGCCAGAAAAAGGTCTTCATAACCCACAAGTACATGGGATCGCAACAGTTTTTGAGGGTAGAGTATTCAACCCAAATTTATAGATTCGATACAAGGGGAACCAAAGAATACTTGCAAGTATTAGCATCTGAGTTGTCAATTCAACCACCGTCGGTGTCAAAACCGGCGGATCCCGGGTAGGGGGTCCCGAACTATGCGTCTAAGACTAATGGTAACAGGAGGTAGGGGACACGATGTTTTACCCAGGTTTGGGACCTCTCGATGCAGGTAATACCCTACTTCCTGCTTGATTGATCTTGATGATATGAGTATTACAAGAGTTGATCTACCACGAGATCGTAGAGGCTAAAACCTAGAAGCTAGCCTGTGATTATGATTGTTTTTGTCCTACGGACTAAACCCTCCGAATTATATAGACACCGGAGGGGGCTAGAGTTACACAGAGTCGGTTACAGAGATGGAAATCTACATATCTGAATATCCAAGCTTTCCATCCACGCAAAGGAGAGTCCCATCCGGACACGGGACGAAGTCTTCAATCTTGTATCTTCGTAGTCCAACAGGCCGGCCAAAGTATATAGTCCGGCTGTCCGAGGACCCCTTAATCCAGGACTCCCTCAGTAGCCCCTGAACCAGGCTTCAATGACGATGAGTCCGGCGCGCAAATTGTCTTCGGCATAGCAAGGCGGGTTCCTTCTCCGAATACTCTATAGAAGAATTAGAACAAAAGGATCGTGTCCGGCTCTGCAAAACAAATTCCACACACCACCGTAGAGAGTATAATTTTCCACAAATATAATCTGCTGGCAGCTTTTTATAGCGTGACGTCACACCGTGGCCCGGTCATTATTCGAACCGTTTTCATAACCAGCCACTACACGCGCTGCGAGGCGGTTTTATTGGCATGTCTTGTCGAAGCAGAGATCGCGTCCCCCTTTATCACGGGATTCTCATCAATACAGGTGTGGGTAACCCAACCGTGTTTGTTTAATATGACTCCTCAATTTTAGGCAAGTCCCAAACGGTCACGCGGGGGACGCTTGATCTTCGTCCTCTTTATAAAGGGGGCCAAGGCCTGTCCTTTTCTTTCCACGCTCAATCTTTCCCCTCCCGTACCTCGAGTTCCAACACCCAAGGCTCAAGCTAAAGCACTTCGGTCCTTCGACCATGTCCAGATCCAATCAAGGCTGGTGGATGGCCACCTCCGTCATAGAGGAGGACATCCGGAAGCTTAGGGAGGCCAAGTATCTCACCACCGAGATTCCGCACAGGCTACCTGTTCAAGGGCAGGTCGTCCCCACTCCTGAACCCAACGAGAGCGTTGTTTTTATCTCCCACTTTCTCCCAGGGCTAGGTTTTAGTGTTGATCCGTTCGTAAGAGGGCTCATGTTCTACTACGGACTAGATTTCCAGGATCTAGCTCCGGATTCCGTCCTTCACATCTCGTTGTTTATCATCGTGTGTGAAGCCTTTCTCCGCATCACCCCCACTTCAGCCTATGGCTCAAGACCTTCAATGTGAGGCCGAGGGTGATCGACGGGCATCACGCGGAGTGCGGAGGTGCTATAATAAGCAAAGGCGCCGACGCCCCATGGCCAAAGGGTTATTTCGTGGAGACTTTCGATTTATGGCAGCGGGAGTTGTTTTACATCATCGCCCCCGAGGTACAAAGCGGGTGGCCGCTCCAGCGTTCCGCCCGGGCCCTCCACCGCAACTGGCATCATGGGTCAACAAGGGGCTGGACTGGGGGCCGGCTAACGACATGCTGACATTGCAAAGCCACATCTGAGACCTTCTCAAGAGGGACGTCAATCTTGTCAAGATAATGCAAGTGATGCTGGTACGTTGAGTCCTGCCCTGCCAACGTCGTCCTCTCCGTATGTGGGAGTTTAACCTGGAAGGACCGCAAACCGTTCAACAATTCTTCGGCATGACGCTCAAAGAGATGTATGAGTTATTCTTTGGATCATGAATAAAGTGTCCGGACACCACCGAGGACGCGGGTCTCAATTGTAACCATCCGGATACCCAGGTAAATACTTCCGTTACCGAACACACCATCCTTTATGTTTATTATAACACCATTAAAAAATTGCTCACTGCCAGGACTGGCTGAAGAAGGCGGAGAGGATTAGGTGTCCGGCCCCTCTTCCCGAAGGCTCACCTAATCCTTTGTTGACCAGGATGCTTGACCGCGTGCCGTATCAGGTGCCGTCAAGAGAAGATGAGGGGAGGAATAGAGAAGCCACAGATGTTCCTCATTTTTTACACATCCAGAATGGAGGAGTGGGTGCCTCCACGAAGGAGGATAATCGGGGAGGGGAATCTAAAATCCCTTTTCCTCAAGGTAAGAAAAGGGCTGCCTCTGAAGATTTGGAAAAGGAGGTTTCCAAACGAGGGAAGAAACCCTCGCCAGAGGACCCTGCCCAAGAGGGCGTCCTTACCGCGCAGCGCCCGCAAGGGGGCCAGCCCTCAACCGAGCCGTAAGTGAAAGAGTACATTGGTAAACATAACCCGTTTTGTCTCTGAGGATAATGACCGAAACATATTTGTTGCAGTCCGGCTCGCAGCCCTTCCCTACAAGGGTTCGTCCTTGGGTGATCTTCCTCCGGAGATGATGGAGAGCGAGACGCCTCCTTCTGCCTCCCCGTCACATGGGGCGGACGACCCCGAGGTGTCATCACGGAGGATTTCTCCTGATCCACCAAGGCCAGAAGCTGACACTTCGGCTGCCCGGAGTCTGGAATATCCGGCTCCCAAAGAGAGCTTCAGGAGGAGTCCAGGATTGTCCGGCACATAGCCGGACACATTAATGGGTCTTCTGGAGCGATCGGCCATCTCAGAGACACATCATGCCTTAATGGGTACGGTGGTTGAGAGGATTTCGTCCGCGAAAACTGGTTTGAATGAAGCTTTTACGAGTCTACTGAGAGGCTTTGAGGTACGCAAAAAAATGTATTTTTGATGGTTCCGCACATGCTAAGTGTGCTCTGTATAGATTGTAGCCCCTGAGACTCTGGTTGCCATCAACATGGCGAACAGAGGATCGTAATCTCTGGTAATAAGCGCGCTGCTTTATGTGCAGGTGGCTGAGGGTCCGGCGGCTGACCGATCTGCTGATTTTGCCGAACTAAAATGGCAGCTGGACGTGGCCGATGCCGACATCGCGCTAGTTAACAAGCGGCTTGACGAGGCCCACGGTATGTATATTCGGCTTGTCAGCAAATTTTTAAGAGGAGCATGATGCTAGTACCTATAATGTGTTGTGACTGCAGATGGAGCTGCTGCCGTGGAGACCCTTCGGGCGGAGCTTGCCCAAGCCAAGGAGCAAGCTCGGATAAGTGATGCAGCCGCTCTAAAGGCGGTTGAGGAGTTGAGAGCCGAACAGGCTGCTCATCGCCGGAGCAAAGAAAAGATAGCCCAGATGGCTACCGCGCTGGAAGATGCCGCCGACCGTCGTGAGCTCCTTGAAAAGGAAAATCAAGCAAAAGCGGCTGACCTAAAGAAGGCCCTGGAGGCAGCCAAGGAAACCCGCTCTGAAATGAGGGGGATGAGGGAGGAGCTTCGTGAAGCCCGAGATATCGTGGTTGGAAAGCCCTATCTGTTGCAGATGAAATTCGGAGATCCGAAGTATGCCCCTCTGGATTAGTTGTGGAGTGCGGCGGACGCATATGCAGACCTAGCAAAGAGTGCTACTGATGCTTCCGAGTTTTACAAAGATCAGAAAGACCAGAAGGCTGAGAGGTTATTCTGGTCGCTGTTCAGTGCCCCGACGTGTCCACTCCCATGGAATGAAAAGATGGCCGCATGGGCCGAACTCCACAGGTTGTCCGGGCTTGCTAAGAGGTCTGTCGTGGATCATATTTGGCCACAAGTACCAAGGCCGGACAGCTATTTTGGATTGGTGCAACATTTCCTTGGTGTTGTGTCGCATATCGATGCTGTGAAGAGGATGGCTCTTGCCCGTGTTAAAACATACTGGGCTAGGATGGAAGCCACCACTATTGCAACCCGGAGTGCGGCGGACGGCCAGGTCCCGGCCGAGCACTATTTCTAAGAAGTTTTACAAGGCGCCCGTTTAATAGAGGCTCAGTGCTCGAAGAGTGCCATGTTCGAATGACATGTATCGCAATTGTAAAGACAATGCTATTTTGATTATAAAGGCTATTTTATACTTTTGCCCGAAAGTATTATAATGCCTCCTATGCGGCCATTTATGTATATATATATATATATATATATATATATATATATATATATATATATATATATATATCCTGAAAGTTTGCAGTCGTCGGCTTCAGCCCCTACGCATATAATGCGGGGGTGTTCGAGAAAGCGCGTAGTCACACTTGATCCAACGCCTTGGTCCTATGCGGCCATTTAACACTTTCACTTAGCCATAGGAGTTTGACGGTGGGGCTACTATATAGCCCCTGGTACTTTCGCGTTCAACCGAATATGGTGCGCGTATGTACATGACCGGGAAACCGGTCCTTCGTTAATGTGGAGGAATCGCAAAGATTCCGCTGGGTCATCGAGTGGTTGACCAGTCTCGTGTTGTATCATGACAGTCAGTTTTTGGCTTTCTCTACTGAGGTGCTCATCCAGGTGAACCAGGGCACAATCGCAGTAGTTCTCCCACTGCCGCCTTAGCCGATGGAACGGAACGTAAGGTAGCAAAGCACAGGAGCTGGGCAAACCCAACATTTGACCAAAGACATGATTCGGAGCTGATGCATATATGGCCAAACTCGCGACGCCGAACACTCCCTAAGGTATTCGGACTTTATAATGTGCACTGGGCTGAATAACGCCCTTGACAATAAGCCCTGAGTTTCCAGGTATGGGCAGTAATCTTGTGTGAAACAAAAATGCCGAAAACGCCGGTATCCCTCTTGGTTGTATAAGGTTTCCGGAGGGGAAGAAGCAACAAGAGATATTAAAAAGGTTTACACAGGGTCTTAATCTAAAAAGAAACCTTTGAGCGGGGCCCTACTGCACGTCCGCGCCTTTGTCTCTGTTGTGCCGTATCCTGGAAGGGTGTAACACGATGATCATCTGTAAAAGAAAAGAAAAACCCAGGTGAAAGACTTTGTGCGAGGTGTTAATCTGAATGAACCATGAAAATGCAACATGTTGTTGTGTTGATAGGGTCGAGCCAAACTATGGGCTCTTTTTGCGAGCAGCCCCTAGCATCTTTGATGGGGAAATCCCAACTGGGATGTTACATTAGGTAGAGCGCCAGACTCGTCTACCGTGTCCGTGGTCTTGACGACCGGCCATTAGTCCTAGTTGGAGGGACCGCTCAGTGTTCGGCTACTAGAGCCGCCACATATTCTTCCGCGCGTAAGGAACGCTCTACGTTTCCGCTACCTGTGATGACGCTGCATGGGCCAGGCATCTTAAGTTTGAGGTAGGCGTAATGCGGTACTGCATTAAAACGAGCGAAGGCCGTTCGTCCGAGTAGTGCGTGATAGCCACTCCGTAATGGAGCAATGTCGAAGGTTAATTCCTCGCTTCTGAAGTTGTCGGGAGAACCGAATACAACCTCTAGTACTAGAGAGCCCGTACAGTGGGCCTCGACACCAGGTATCACTCCTTTAAGGTAGTGTTACTTAGGCTGATCCTTGAAGGGTCTATCCCCATTTTGCAGACAGTGTCCTGATATATCAGGTTTAGACTGCTGCTGGAGTCCATAAGGACTCATGTGAGGTGGTATCCGTCAATTATTGGGTCGAGCACCAAGGCAGCCGATCCGCCGTGCCGGACACTAGTCGGATGGTCCCTGCGGTCAAAGGTGATCGGGCAGGTCGACCAGGTATTAAATTTAGGGGCGACGGGCTCAACAGCGTTTACGTCTCAGAGTGCGCGCTTGCGCGTTCTGTTTGGAATGTGAGTTACGTAAATCATATTCACTGTTTTGACTTATGGTGGGAATTTCTTCTGTCCTCCAGTGTTCGGCTGACGAGGCTCGTCCTCATCTTCACTTGCTGTTTCCCTCCCCTTTTGTTTGGCATTCAGCTTGCCGTCCTGTTTGAAAACCCAACACTCTCTGTGGGTGTGGTTTGCAGGTTTTTTTGGGGTGCCGTGAATCTGACATAATTTGTCTAGAATCTTGTTTAGGCTGGACGGTCCATCTCTGCTGCCTTTAAATGGCTTCTTCCGTTGACCGGATCGAGAGCCCCTGAATCCGGCGTTAACCATCGTGTTCTCTAGGCTGCCATCGTTGTTTCGACGCTTGTTTTTGTTGCGTTGCGGCTTCCCATTGCCATCCCTGACTTTGGATGTGCTTGGGTCGCTGGTGCCGCTACGGGCCAGCCAGCTGTCCTCACCCGTGCAAAAGCGAGTCATAAGGCTTGTTAAGGCTGCCATTGTCCTCGGTTTTTCTTGGCCAAGGTGTCTGGCAAGCCATTCGTCCCGAATACTGTGCTTGAAGGCCGCTAAGGCTTCGGCGTCCGGGCAATCGACTATTTTATTCTTCTTAGTACAAACCTGTTCCAGAGCTTTCGGGCTGACTCTCCGGGCTGTTGAATTATGTGACTTAGGTCGTCTGCATACGGAGGCCGGACATAGGTCCCTCACACAAGAAATATGTCAATTAGTGACCTTCTATCAGTGACCCTGGAAGAATAGGTCATAGATCTATGACCATTTGAGACCAATTGGTCAAAAGCTGTTCGGGGGGCTCCAAACCCTAAACCACTGCAATCATTTTGGTCAGAAAGGTCGTAATTTCCTTACACGAAATGGTCACAAAGCAAACAGTGCAGGTCCGCTGCCTTATTTCTAGTTGTTAACGACCAATATAGATGGTCATAGCCTTGTAGATTGTGGTGGGTTGTGATGACTAGGCGCCATCTCATCAGTTTTGCCTATGTGTCATGTCCATGTGTCAATTTTTGCCCTAGGTTGTGAAGCAACCTATATTTCTGTTATTCCAAAAATTCCCAAAAAATTCTCATAAATTATTTGGATCATATCTTCATCAAATATGTCAAAAACCTTCCTTGCCTAGTTCAAAAATAACTCAACAATATTCATTTTCCTATCCTGTTCAAAGTAGCACTTTGTGAAGGAAGTACCACTTTGGCATGTCCAAATGGTATCCATTTTCTCAGTGCTTTCCTATGCCCAAATAACCATCCTCCACCCAAATGCCAGCTCAATCCATTCAGTATTTTGAGCCCAAGTTCAACATTCGTATTTATGTCCAGTGTGGTACTTTGCAAAGCAAGTTTCAATTAGGCTCCTCCTTTTGAGGTGAAAATTTGTGAAGACGGTCTTCTTAGTAACTGATCATCCTCAGCCAAAACTCACGCCCATTAGCCATGTGCATTTCCCGTACCGCGAATCAAACACTTGGCTGCTTATTCATGTTTGAGCATCGATCGGTCTCCTCGTGAGAATCTTATGTTGTGATTTTCTTCCTAGCACCTACCTGGGGAGTGACCAACCCACTAGACATGCCTAGGCCGCCCAGAACACATGGCAACGCCACGGTCACGCGGTGACCATGCGGCGGGCATGCGAGCTTACGCGCTCTAGAGTTGGGGCCATCGGCCACCGTCCAAACCTCGATGCCTCGCCATCAAACCATGTATTTTTGATTAAATAGATACTTATTTACCTAGAAATGATTTTTGGAAAAAATAAAGAGCAAACTATGAGGCAGCTGCAGTTCAAATTTGACCCGCTTCTAGCTGAATCGACGGGAATCTGTCTTTTTCACCAGAGGTGGATCAAAAATTTTGACACCCAACCATTTTTTCAATTGTGCATTAAATATGGCCTAGTATTTTATAAAATTTATCAGGTCCAATTTTGCAACAAATATATGGTAGGTCCTTCACAAAAAAACTCATTTTGGGCACTCGGAAAATGGAAAATGAATTTTCCATGCAAAGACAATGAAAACTCCCTTAGGCAACATTGTTTGGAATTCCAAGATGCACCCTTGTGCACAATATGAGATCATTTGAACAAACTATGCCATGAATGTGGCCATAAGATTGATCATTTGGCTTGAAAGCCATGAATCTTCACACTTGATAGCTCATTTTTGAGAACAGTTTTTTAAAATAATTACCGTATTACAAGTTTATTATTTTTCCTGGAAACTTGGTCACATATAATGACACAATGCGAAGGTTTTCCAATTTTTTGAATTTTTTGAATTTTTTATGCCCGTTTCAGAATGCGGTCAAAACGGTGGGCTTGACCGTTCCTATCTAGTGGTTGAATCTTGGAATTTTTTTGGTGTTTCTCTGATTAAATAGATACTTATGTACCTAGAAATGATTTTTGGAAAAAATAAAGAGCAAACTACGAGCCAGCTGCAGTTCAAATTTGACCCGCTTCCAGCTGAATCGACGGGAATTTGTCTTTTTCACCAGAGGTGGATCAAAACTTTTGACACCCAACCATTTTGTCAATTGTGCATTAAATATGGCCTAGTATTTTATAAATTTTATTTGGTCCAATTTTGCAACAAATATATGGTAGGTCCTTCACAAAAAACTCATTTCGGGCACTCGGAAAATGGAAAATGACTTTTCTGTGCAAAGAAAATGAAAACTCCCTTAGGCAACCTTGTTTGGAATTCCAAGATGCACCCTTGTGCACAATATGAGATCATTTGAACAAACCATGCAATGAATGTGACCATAAGATTGATCATTTGGCTTGAAAGTCATGAATCTTCACACTTGATAGCTCATTTATGAGAACACTTTTTTAAAATAATTACCGTATTACAAGTTTATTATTTTTCCTGGAAACTTGGTCACATATAATGATACAATGCGAAGGTTTTCCAATTTTTTATTTTTTTTTGAATTTTTTATACCCGTTTCAAAATCCGCTCAAAACGGCGGGCTTGACCGTTCCTAGCTAGTGGTTGAATCTTGGAATTTTTTTGGTGTTTCTCTGATTAAATTGATACTTATGTACCTAGAAATGATTTTTGGAAAAAATAAAGAGCAAGCTATGAGGCAGCTGCAGTTCAAATTTCACCCGCTTCCTACTGAATAGACAGGAATTTGTCTTTTTCACGAGAGGTGGATCAAAACTTTTTACACCCAGCCATTTGGTCAATTGTGCATTAAATATGGACTAGTATTTTAGAAAATCTATTTGGTCCAATTTTGCAACAAATATATGGTAGGTCCTTCACAAAAAAAACTCATTTCAGGCACTTGGAAAATGGAAAATGAATTTTCCGTGCAAAGAAAATGAAAACTCCCTTAGGCAACATTGTTTGGAATTCCAAGATGCACTCTTGTGCACAATATGAGATCATTTGAATGAACTATGCCATGAATGTGGCCATAAGATTGATCACTTGGCTTGAAAGCCATGAATCTTCACGCATGATAGCTCATTTTTTAGAACACTTTTTCAAAATAACTTTCGTATTACAAGTTTATTATTTTTCCTGGAAACTTGGTCACATATAATGACACAATGAGAAGGTTTTCCAATTTTTTTATTTTTTTGAATTTTTAAGCCCGTTTCGAAATGCGGTCAAAACAGCGGGAATGACTGTTCCAAGCTAGTGGTTGAATCTTGGAATTTGTTTGGTGTTTCTCTGATTAAATAGATAATTTTGTACCTAGAAATGATTTTTAGAAAAAATAAATAGCAAACTATGAGGCAGCCACAGTTCAAATTTGACCCGCTTCCAGCTAAAATAGCGGAAATTGTCTTTTTCACCAGAGGTGGATCAAAACTTTTTACACCCAACCATTTGGTCAATTGTGCATTAAATATGGCCTAGTATTTTAGAAAAATGATTTGGTCTAGTTTTGCAATAAATATATTGTAGGTCCAGTTTTGCAACCTAAGCTACTAGGACCCTAAAACCTAAAGCTAAAATGATCCACACACGCGGGATCCGACGACCCTCCTCACCGTCGACCACCCAAGAAGTCATCGGCGGAGGGGGAACCGCCGAAAGACGGCGCCAAAAGAGTCGGTTCTCTTAGCCAAAGAGATCTGCACTTTATTTTCAGCCGGTTACGACCTACTTAGATGGTCATGGACGTCGCATACATGTACTATGTTTTGATTGGTTCAGAGGCATGTCACGCGGATCATGGATCCAGCACCGTCCGATCCACCCGGATCCAACGGTAGTGCTCCATCCTCACCTTCTCACCCCACCTAGCCCAACAACCCACAGGCCACAGCCCGCACTCCTCCCTCGTCCCCCGCGAACCCTAGCACTCCCTGATCCCTCCCACCTCCCCTCCCCTCGCCGCCACCCACTCCTCCCTCGCTCTCCTTCCTCCCTCCCACCCCTCCGGCAAGATCCAGCGCGCTCCAAGATCCTCATGCTCTGCTCCTCCCTCCCTCCCCTCCCCTCCGGCAAGATCCAGTGTGCGTCCTCCCTCTCCTCGATCTAGATCGGGGCACCCCGCCGCCCAGCCTTCGTCTCCCTCCGTCTCCCACCTGATGGAGCTCGCGGTGGGGGGAAGCGAGGGGTCAAACACCCGCTTCCAACACACAAGGTCTCGGCTTCCCCTCCCATTGCCGCACCACTCGCCCGCTAGCTCCCCACGCAGGCGGATTCGGATGGAGGCGGCCGCCGCCAGGCACGACGACTCCACCCACCAGGTCGTCACCGCGCTCCTCCGCCAGTGAACCAACTTCCTTCTCCTAGCTTAGCCAGTCGATTTTCCCGCAGCTGAACTGGGCTCTGTTTCTGTTCCTTCTCGAGAGGTGACGCCAGTGGCGGCGGTGGCGGACGGGATGAAGGCGTGGGAGGTCATGCGGGGCTGCGGTGTACGTTTGCCACGGTGGCAGTGGCCGAGGTGCAGGCCAAGAAGCAGTTGCCCATGATCTGCTGCCCCAGAACGTCATGCTCTACCAGTACCAGGCGTGCCCCTTCTGCAACAAGGTCAGAGGTGAGATTGCGCTCCCATCTCGCATTTTTCGATTCGGGGTGCGGCTCTGTAGAAATGGCTTCCTTGAGATCCCGTTGCACTGGCAGATCCGATTAGCGTTGGCATGGTCTTAGAATCTATGATTCTGTGGTGTATTAGGTTAGATTTGTATGTTGGTTAGAAGAATTTGTTCTCGTGGGTCAAATTGACTAAAATCGAAGCTTGTCAACATATTATTTCTGCTCCCGCTACATACTAAAGGGTTGTTGGGGAAATCTATGGCTAAGCACCTGTAGACCTATTTATCTCTGCTTGTATTGCTTTATAATTGGTAAATGTAGAATGCTTTCTGACCTAGTGGTACCATTCCTGTGTCTATTGGCATGGTTCAAGATCAATCAGTATTGTGTTATTCTTGTTTGAAAATCATCAATTGTGCTTGTTTGAGACCATTAGTTGTGCTTATCTGAAATCATATTGTATTCGTCCAAGCAATGCAAACATTATGCTATGAAATACTTTATACTACTTAAGAGCTGCAAAAAGAGATGAATCTATGTTGATTCATCATAACTAGTACAACGTTTTTTTAGGGAAAGCATTAGACCTTCCTATCTTTGGGGATGTTTGTATATGTACAAGAAGAGGTTACATAAAGCTAATTTATACAGAGATATCTGCATTATTTATGCATTACTAAGGATTATTGTAATGTAGATAACTATTCTGGTTCTAGATATAAATAGTATGTTGCAAACCGATAACTGTAATGTAGATAACTATAAAACAAAACCTACTGCGTGTACTTATTTTGGGGAGTGCCTGTAGAGCTTATTATTCATGCCTATTTATGGTCAAATTATAAATATATTCCAATGTGTTTTTATATTCCAGTACCTTAACTTTGGAGATGGCTATTTACTCTTTTCAGTGTACTAACCAATCCTCTTTTCAGGTTGTCAATTTGGAGCTAGCTATTACTATCCGTGCATTCAGCAACCTGACCTCCACGGCTCCATGCACGGTTGACTGGCCGAGCTCTGAGCTAGCATGACCATGGAGGCGGCTCTCGTCAGCGTGGCGACGGGGGTCCTCAAACCTGTCATAGCGAAGCTGATCGTTCTACTTGGCAACGAGTACAAGCGTCTGCACCTTCCCCTCCGCTCATCTGATGTTTCCTTACCATCCCTGAGTCCATCTCTTACAATTTGTATGATTATGCCATTCCCAAAATATTGCATTGTGAAGGAAGTTTTTTGAAACAGAAACTTGTTCATGGCCCTACTTGTGTCAGACAGCAAGTATAATACTAGGTCAGAGAGCAATAATAGGTCATTTTTCGAATTAATACTCCAAAATTTATCAGTATTGGAGGAGTCATTGTTTCCAAATCAATACTCCTGGGCATCATTCATGGCTGTCTAATAGTCGACATACTTCTAGTTCCATTTAGTATATGCATGTAGCAGCATCTTAAGTGTAATGGAGCTGTTGTTACTCTATTCCCACTTCGTTATAGTTTGCATCATCTCCTTGTTGTTTATAGCATAATCGCCCTCACTATTCTTGCTCTGAAACTCTGATCATGATACTGATGGTATTTTTCTTGATGGAATTACAGGCAACATGGTGACTCTAATGCAGGCAGCACTGGCCATCCAGTATATGGGATGTATATCCCATTATGGAATTTCATGTTAGCCCTCTGTACATATGAACTAACAACACAGTAGTATAACAACACATTAGTAACAAGCCAACGGGAACACACAAAGTTTTGTACTTGTATTACTGGTGTCATTGTATTTATTTGTATATATAGGGTTAACATGACTTGCATTTCAGGTACTCCTTCTAGTTGTATATATAAGAATATTACTTTCGTTTTACTTCTGCATTTATCATTTGTGACTGCTAAGGTCTGATGCAGATACACTTCCAATAGTACAACTGCATGTTTTGAACAATTTTAGTTCTGCAAATAATTAAACCTCTTAGTTTTAATCCATTCATCAAGTTGTGCGACTGCTTGTTCCATTCGTATGAGAATGTGCTACTACCACGTTGATTAGGATGAGTGTACCATGCATGCTTTTCTTATTCAACATGATATGTGTCTATATGGGTTGATGTACCAAATCAAGTTGGGTTTGTCCCCCCTCTTGAAGCATATGTAGAATTGTTGTATAGGCTGTACAGGGACATGCATGGGGAAAATTTGTTCCTTGTTTCGAGTTAGATTGCCATTTATGCATAGTACAAGTTCGCCTGTGCAATCCCATTCTTATTTATTTTCCTAAATGTCTTGAACTGCGAACATTCTTCTTTAATTGTGTGATGTTATGTACTGTGGTACCTAGATGTTGGGATTAAATGATTAATTCAGCATGCTTCTGGGGAGTGTTGATTATTTTTGTTAGCTTCTCTGGGATTTTTTGGGTCGATTTGTACCCATTGGTCCATTATGGTGGTGATCCTCTTTATTTTATTGGCTGAATAAGCTTAATCTTGGAGTGATTGTGTATATTGGAACGTACAATATTCATGTGGAATTAGTTAAGTTGGTATCAAATACATTTGTTGCATGCTCCATTAGTCGTTTATACTTGAAACCTGGCCTGTCATTTTTAATAAATATTACATCATCAAAGTTGTTTTATGCATGCTGCTGGTAACTGTATACTCTCTCCTAACAATTTTATTACTTGTTGTATGCAGGCTGATTGGAGCCTACAATCAAGCTATTTTTTCCCTTTAAACACCTATTTTCTGATATCAGGTGCTCCTTGAGCTGTCTAAGAACAAGCAGACCATCATTTCACCATCTTCGCCCCCCCGAAGGGTATTTCATCTCTTTGGCCTCTTCCAGCATTGTCTTCTTTGTTCCTGACTATAAACATTGATGCATGTGCCCTGTTCTAAAGTGGAAAATCATTTGCTTGTAGCTTGTACTGTCCATCTGTTGTGTTAACTTGCACTGTGCTGTTACTTATCATTTGCAAAATATATCTCTGTTTTCGCTATTATGAGAATGTTATATCACTAGTGCAGAACCGGGCATTAGCACCGGTTCGTAAGGCCCTGTAGTGCCGGTTACATAACCGGCACTAATTTGTGGTCACTAAAGCCCCCCCCCCCTTTAGTGCCGGTTCAGCACGAACCGGTGCTAAAGGGCAACCACGTGGCACGAGCCAGCTCCGGGGGCCTGGAGCCCTTTAGTACCGGTTGGTAATACCAACCGGTACTATAAGGTTTGGGTTTTTTTAGTTTTATGATTTCTTTTTCATTTAATTTTGTGTTTCCATTTTAATTCTTTTTCGTTTGCTGGTATTTTACGATACTACACATTGTACACGTTATGCATATATATATATATATATATATATATATATAGAATTTCTAGTAGAACCAATCATGCATATATATCATCAATGTCTCACAAACCACCATATTAATTAATTCACACATACACACATGTATAGCTATATACAATTTCTCCTACATATGAATGTTCCCTTCGGAGCCAGTGGCATTAGCCTAATTGGTGTCTTCGGAGCACGATGACAATTGGAAGTGGTTTTCATGGGGGCGGTAGTGGGTAATAGAATTCTCCCTTCGGATTTATGACCTGGTCTAGCAAAAATCCCGCTATTTCCTCTTGAAGTGCTTCTACACGCTCCGTTTCTATGAGCTTCTCCCGCACCTCTTTGAACTATTAAGAAGGAGATCAATATGCATGTG
This sequence comes from Triticum dicoccoides, assembly GCF_002162155.2. Lineage (NCBI taxonomy): Eukaryota > Viridiplantae > Streptophyta > Magnoliopsida > Poales > Poaceae > Triticum > Triticum dicoccoides. Next base: position 20,076,161 of record NC_041393.1, on the reverse strand, counting down.
TATTAGTTGTGTGACTAGATATCGATAATGGTGTAAAAATTATGAATAGTGTTCTGACAAGCGTACCCATTCCTGTCTTTGAGATCTGCTCCTTTCGGACGCCATCATGCCAATGTTCTCGCAAACGCAGAATGCACACAGATCAGTCCCCTGCGACTGCTTCAGGGCCTTTACGAGAATGGAATTTGATTAGATAAAAATTAATCAAGCATGATAATTAAAGAGATGGCAGCTAGCTAGCTAGAGCTATAGTACTACTTAATTGCTTACCTTGGGTCGAAACCATTTAAGCTTTTTTTTCCATTCGCCGGGCGTGACGGCGATGAACCTTGTCCAAGCCCTGCCCGCCGACAAAGAAAATGAATAAAGGGGTTATTAAATAGTTCATATCATGAAATGACGAACGAAATAGGCCGAGATATATAGTTAATAATGATTGAAATTACCTGTTGACTATCCCATACAAGATGTTATAGTCAGTTTTTTCTGAGACTAGTGAGTCCAGTACTTCAATTGTTCCGGCGTCAACTTTAATGATACACAAGACCCAGTGAAATCTGCATGCACACACGTTTGCATGTGTCTTAATTAAGCGGGCATATGTAAGCAAAAACATGTAGCTAGCTAGTAGGCAAAAACAGAGAATTTGTAGTACAAGACAGTGTGACTCACTGGAAGTTGTAAGGAAGTAGTATATCTTCATTGTATTTGAGGCGCTTCAAGAACTCTAGCATGCTGTCCTCTACTTCCTTTGCATAACGTTGATTCATCTTCCATGTGTATTCGTTAACGGTGTTTGGGTCAATGAACCCAATGCCAAAGCGTCCACCTTTTCTCATTTCATATATCTTCATCCTGCATAATACCACAAAAAAGAATATAGTGAGGATAATTACAGGTAATGATTGATCAAAAGGATCACTACAGCTAGCTTGAGACTTAAATTATAGAAAGAAATCACTTACAGACAATAGCAACTGACGATAGATTTGTCGAGTGCATCTTGATTGTATAACTGAAACAGTTCTGAATACTTAACAGACAAAGCTTTCTCATGGTAGTAATGGTCCTGCTTGACATTCACCATGAGGGACAATCGATCTGAAATCTTGGTAATGTTCATGTACCATTGATGCAATTCATACATTCTCGTTGGGAGGTTCTTGACCTTGTCTCGCGCGACCAAAGGTTGGCCCCGGACATATTTCCGTTTTACTTCATCCTCTCTAAGCAAAGGCATGGGCTCGATCTCGAGGAGTTGTCCAACAGTGATGTTGAGAACTTCAGCCTGCATTATATGCTCCTCCGTTATTACCACATTGCCCACCTCGGGAACATGCACTGTTTGCCCACAATAATATTGGGCGCGCGTACTGTCACCTGTTGTTGGCACAACAAGCGAGGGGATCGATTGCGCCGCCTGTTCTCCCAGCTGGGGAATGGTTTTCCCGCATTTTTGGCAGCTGCTTCTTGTTTGCTCGATCCCGATGTAGACGTGCTTGCCTCCCTTTGTAGACGTGCTCGATTTAACTTCCTGATGTGGTGCTCATAGTCTGTGTCAACAGGCTTGGGAGCTGGTGGTTGAGCCATATGAATGAAGTGGTCAATCGTTTCCTCAGGCACTTTCTCCCTTGGCGGCGGTGGCGGTTTCAGTGCAAAATGGGCTTCCACCTCGGCCTTCGATATGGCTGTGATTTCCTCCTCGGACCTGTCATAAGACCTCTGCGGAAGAGGCTTGAGGCTTGGACCATATTTATATCGCTTGCCTCCGCCTGTACTTCCTGTACTACCTCGACTCGTACCGCTACGCACCATAGCTGCGGGGTGTCTCTTCTGCGATTGCTGAGGCGGCGGAGACAGCTGACGGGACTGAGTTGGACGAGGAGGAGTGGCCTGAGGTTGTGCCGGACTTGGAGGAGGAGTGGACGTCTGACGCTGTGGCGGACTTGGAGGAGGAGGATTGTCCTGACACTTTGCCGGACTTGGAGGAGGAGGAGTGGCCTGACACTTTGCCGGACTTGGTGGACTTGTAGGAGCGGGAGACTGCTGACTCGGTGGCGAACTTCGACGAGGAGTCGGCTGACACGGTGTCGGTGGCCTTCGAAAGATGATGCAATCCTTTTTCCATAGGATGATACGATGTTTGGCCTCTCCGAGAAAGCGCTCGCCGTCACCTCCAGCAATGTCAAGCTGTAGCCCCGAATATGGTGGGTCCACCACCTCATACACCAAGACACGAGCATAGCCCGCTGGAATCGGGTTGCAATGGAAGGTTTCCTAGGGGGGATTTGTGAAAGCACAGCCGTCCGCCACCTTCATGGATATGTTCTTCATTTTGACGTGTAGCTCGCAGTTAGTGTTCTCCGTGATGTCATCCACGGGGTATCTACCCGCCAGCATTGCGTCGTCCGGGGCGGCCGAACCCACGCCGCTTCTCGGCATGGATGGGCCGGTGCTATCCAATGCTGGATCATCCGCTAGCTGCTGCAGCTGCTGAGACCCCCTTTGATGGGTAAGTGAGTCGATCTGCTCCTGCTGCCGCTGGAATTTGACTGCCAATTCCGCTTGAGTTGCTTCTAGGCCTTGAAGGCGTTCATAGTCCTGCTTCCTCTGCTCCTCCTCCATCTTCCTCTTCTTCTCTTCTTTCTCGCACGGTGTTCCAGTCTGAAAACCCCTCATACCACGGAATAGCGCCCATGCCTCGTGTTCTTCCCGGGTGTTCAGGATTTCCCAGGGCACGCGTAAGCTCGTCGTTCTCTCTGTTGGGCTGGAACTCCCCCGTTCGTGCCTCTTCTATTGCAACAAGTATCGCATCGTCGGCTCCCTTCAGACTTGCCCTCGTCGAAACATTGCCTGTCTCCAGGTCCAACTCCCCCCCATGCGCATAGAACCAAGTCCTGACCCTGGGGGGCCAGCTCTTAGTAGCCGGAGTGACACCTGCATCCTCCATCTCTTTATCACACTTATCCCACTTAGGCATTGCCACCGCATAGCCACCTGGCCCCAGCTTATGGAACTTATCCTTTTTTTCGGCATTCTTCTTGTTTATTCTCGACCATTCCTTAGCTAATTCCGAATCCTTGAATTTCACGAAATCGTCCCAATGATCATGTTGGTTCTCTAGTGTTCCCTTGAATACTGGAGTCTTCCTTCCTCCCTTGACGTACTTCTTCCATTCACAATTCTTGTGGTTCTTGAATGCAATCACCATCATCCTAAGAGCAGCCTCCTTGACTTTCTGCATATCTGCTTCTGTGAAATGATCTGGTAGGGTGAAATGTTCCATGAGAGTATCCCAAAGCAGATCTTTTTGATTCTTGTCGACAAAAGTAACATCTGGACGTGGCTTTGCTGGCTCTCTCCATTCTTGAAGTTTGATCGGGAGTTGGTCCTTCACAAGAACTCCGCACTGACGAACGAACTTGTCCGCAATCTTCTTAGGCGCTAATGGTTTGCTAGTAGGGCTGCATGCCTTGATATTGTACTTTATGTCCGCCTTCAACTTTTTGTTTGGGCCTCGTTTCGTCATTTTGCCTGAAGATTTGCTCGATCCGGATGGCTGAAAGAACAAAGATCGATTCATTAATATATCTTCAAGTCATTTAAAACATGGGATGATCACCAGATGCCTGCTTATATAAATATATATACCTCGCCGGTCTTTGTTGCTTCAGGATCAACATGTTCTTCGTCATCGTCATAATCGTAGTTCATGACTTCATCAATTTCGTCGTCGCGATCGAATATCATATCACCCTCTCTGGTGTTGTTTAGAAATTCGGAGCCGTCATAATCTTCTTCATTCTGATTATCATCTGGCCCGCGTATCATATCGAACATAGTCTGTTCTCCCTCTATGTCGGTATTGTCTGCCATAGCTTTTGTTTAACTAATCCAAAAGAAATATAAAACAATTTAGTATTCAAATTACATCGTCTCGAATAATAGATATAATCTCGAATACATCGTCTATAATAATAGATATAATCTCGAATACATCATCTCGAATAATATATAATATTGAATAGTACATCACTGGCTATTAGCTAATAAAGATCGAATACTATAGAAGAATCTAGGACACTCGCGGTTCCTCCGGCGCGGGCGGTGGACACCCAAAGAGAAGGAACCCTCACAAGATCATAGCTGAAGTGAGATCCCCGAAGATACTGCCACGTATTGGAGAACCTGCCGCCCTCTAACGCAAGCATGTAGCGATGGACGTGCTCGTCCTCCTCCCTGACACGGCGACGTACCACCTCCGGCGGGGCCGGGTCCCTCCGCATCGAAACTGGCCCACGCGAACGCCACCAAACGAGATCAGGGTCGACGACGGGACCCGCGGCCGGGTTCCTCATCAAGCTGCGCGCCCCTCCAAGCAGCACCTCCCAGTGCCAGCCCGGCGGAGCCCAGTCCCGGACATGGGTCGGCTGGACGTCGTCGCGGACGGGTCGACGGCGAGGATGCGGGCCGGGCATATCGTCGACAACAAATAATATATGCCCGCAAAAAGAGACATTTTTTAAATGATTGGATTGTGATAACTAAAATTCTATATATATGCAAATTCTAACAATTTGACATTAATCTAATTCATCTAACTAAAACTAATTCTAAAATTTCCTGATTATATAACTAACATTTCCATAAAAATTCTAATATTTATATAACTAAAAAACAGAAATATTGCTAACATTTCTATAAATATTTCTATAACTCAAAAATAGAAAACATTTATAACATTTCTATAAAACTAACATTTCTAATATTTATATAACTAAAAAACAGAATAATTTCTAACATTTCTATAACTAAAAAAAGAAAACATTTATAACAAACAAACTAATGTGTGTACTGTGTGTGTACTATGTGTATGTGTGTGTAGTACTGTGTGTGTGTGGACATGGCGGCCGGGGCGAGCTCACCGGCGGACGACGGGGCGGCGACGAAGGGGTGACGGGACGGGGCGGCGACGACGGGGCGGGGCGGCCGGGGCGACGGGACGGGGCGG
>NC_041393.1:20045825-20070610 GCF_002162155.2 Triticum dicoccoides | reverse complement strand
TGGGGCGGCGACATCGACGGGGGCGACGACGAGGGGCGGGGACGGACCGGGTCGGCGACGAGGGGCGGGGGCGGCGACGATCGGGGCAGGGCGGCGCGACGGAGGGAGGAAATAGAGGGAAGAACAGAGGGAAACTGAATTTTTTCAAGTGTTGTATATATAGGATGGACCTTTAGTACCGGTTGGAGCCACCAACCGGTACTAAATGTCTGTTTTGGCCAGGCCAAGCGGCGGGAAGCGACCCCCTTTAGTACCGGGTGGTGGCACAAACCGGTACTAAAGGCCCCCCCTTTAGTGTCGGTTTGTGCCACGACCCGGTACTAAAGGGGTGTGCTGGCGTAGGTGCGGTGCGGAAGTTTAGTCCCACCTCGCTAGTCGAGGGGCTACCGCACTGGTTTATAAGCCCCAGTGCTTTAGCTCTCTCGAGCTCCTCTCCTAATCAGGCCTACTGGGCCTAACTGTCCTCCTCGCCTTGTGGGCCTACTGGGCCTTCGCGGGCCTGCATCCTGGCCCAACGAAAGGTTGTGTCGCTAGTCGTATGCAGGCCGCTTTGGCCCAGTAGGCGGGCTTTTTTTTCGTTATTTTTTTGCTTTATTGTTTTTCGTTTTATTTATTTTTGAGTTGTTTTTTGCTGTATTTAGAGTTTCTTTGTGAATATTTTTGCTTTAGGTACAAAAAAATACAAACTTTCTGTTAGTGCCGGTAGATTTCAAATTTGAATAGTTTAAATTTTGAATTATTTGAAATTTGTGTGAATCACTAGTTTGTGAATAACTTAACTTTGAAAAAAGTTTTTTCAGTGATTCTTTTTTCTTATGTTTAATATTAGTGTGTTTTATCATTATATTCAATTTAGTAATGCTTAGGTTATTTAAAAAATGAAATGCCTTTGTAACAGTTCAGTTTTCGTCGGAAACCCTGATACTTCGCAAGAGATTGTCCATTTTGTACACGAAGTGCATCCAGTTTTTGCCGTAACCCTCTCTACTTTCTTGCACATGCTATTTGTATGAAATTATGATACCATGCCAACTGTCAACCTTTTCCGAGTTCATTTGAATTGCTTTTCAATTTCAGGGTCATTTAGCTAGAAAAAAAATCAGTAAATGCATGAAAAGAATTTGTTTGCACATAAAATTTCTTCGCGTTTCAAATGCCAAAACACATAACTACCCTAACTATTACAGAAATTCCCTCCTAGGTGTGAAACACAGAAGAAAGTGATGATAGTGAAGCCGATCACATCCCAGATCTTTGGGTGTGAAACTTTTTCTTCGCGTGTGTCCCTTTGCGCCGTAACCATGGAAAATCTTCATCATTTAACGGGATGCTCGGGTCAATATTCACTGTGAATGGAGCAATTTCATCAAACTTTTCATAATCTTCTGACTTGTCTGTCTTGTCATCCACTCCCACGATGTTTCTCTTCCCAGAAAGAACTATGTGCCGCTTTGGCTCATCGTACGATGCATTCGCTTCCTTATCTTTTCTTTTTCTTGGCTTCGTAGACATGTCCTTCACATAGAAAACCTGTGCCACATCATTGGCTAGGACGAATGGTTCATCTGCATACGCAAGATTGTTGAGATCCACTGTTGTCATTCCGTACTGCGGGTCTTCCGTTACCCCGCCTCGTGTCATATTGACCCATTTGCACCGAAACAAAGGGACCTTTAAACCACGTCGATAGTCAAGTTCCCATATGTCCTGTATATAACCATAATATGTTTCCTTTCCCGTCTTGGTTTCTGCATCAAAGCGGACACCACTATTTTGGTTGGTGCTCTTCTTATCTTGGGCGATCGTGTAAAATGTATTACCATTTATCTCGTACCCTTTGAAAGTCATTATATTCGAAGATGGTAACTGGGACAGCAAGTACAGGTCATCTTCAATAGAGGTGCCATGCATGGTACGTGTCTGCAACCAGTTGGCGAAACTCCTGGTTTGTTCACGTGTAATCCAGTCATCAGACCGCTCCGGGTGTTTGGAGCGTAGCAAATTCTTGTGTTCATCCATATACGGAGCCACCAAGGTGGAATTCTGTAGAACTGTGTAGTGTGCTTCAGTGAGAGAATGTCCGTCCATACATATTATTTGTTCCCCTCCTAGCGTGCCTTTTCCATCCAGTCTGCCCTTATGCCGCGATTCAGGAACACCAATCGACTTAAGGTCAGGAATAAAGTCAATACAAAACTCAATGACCTCCTCATTTTGATGGCCCTTGGAGATGCTTCCTTCTGGCCTAGCACGGTTATGAACATATTTCTTTAAGACTCCCATGAACCTCTCAAAGGGGAACATATTGTGTAGAAATACAGGACCCAAAATGTTAATCTCTTCGCATAGGTGAACTAGGACGTGCGTCATGATGTTGAAGAAGGATGGTGGGAACACCAACTCGAAACTGACAAGACATTGCACCAAATCATTCTGTAACCTTGGTATGATTTCTGGATCGATTACCTTCTAAGAGATTGCATTGAGAAATGCACATAGCTTCACAATGGCTAATCGAACGTTTTCCGGTAGAAGCCCCCTCAATGCAACCGGAAGCAGTTGCGTCATAATCACGTGGCAGTCATGAGACTTTAGGTTCTGGAACTTTTTCTCTGCCATGTTTATTATTCCCTTTATATTCGACGAGAAGCCAGACGGTACCTTAATACTGAGCAGGCATTCAAAGAAGATTTCCTTCTCTTCTTTGGTAAGAGCGTAGCTTGCATGACCCTGATGTATGCCGTCTTCTCCGTGCATACGTTGCTGGTCCTCCCGTGCCTCAGGTGTATCTTTTGTCTTCCCATACACGCCCAAGAAGCCAAGCAGGGTCACGCAAAGATTCTTCGTCACGTGCATCACGTCGATTGCGGAGCGGACCTCTAGGTCTTTCCAATATGGCAGGTCCCAAAACATAGATTTCTTCTTCCACATGGGTGCGCGTCCGTCCGCGTCCTTCGGAACAGGTTGTCCGCCAGGACCCTTTCCAAATATCACCTTCAAATCCTTGACCATATCATGTACATCAGCACCAGTACGGTGGTGAGGCTTCGTCCGGTGATCCGCCTCACCTTTGAAATGCTTGCCTTTCTTTCTTACGGGATGCCTGCTCGGAAGAAATCGACGATGTCCCACGTACACATTCTTCTTACAACTATTCAAATATATACTGTCGGTATCATCCAAACAATGCGTGCATCCGCGGTATCCCTTGTTTGTCTGTCCTGAAAGGTTACTGAGAGCAGGCCAATCATTGATGGTCACGAACAGCAACGCCTTTAGGTCAAATTCTTCCCCCATGTGCTCATCGCACGCACGTACACCTGTTCCATTCCACAGTTGTAAGAGTTCTTCAACTAATGGCCTTAGGTACACATCAATGTCGTTGTCGGGTTGCTTAGGGCCTTGGATGAGCACTGGCATCATAATGAACTTCCGCTTCATGCACAACCAAGGAGGAAGGTTATACAAACATAGAGTCACAGGCCAGGTGCTATGGTTGCTGCTCTGCTCCCCAAAAGGATTAATTCCATCTGCGCTTAGACCAAACCATACGCTCCTTGCGTCATCTGCAAACTCCTTCCCGTACTTTCTTTCGATTTTTCTCCACTGTGACCCGTCAGCGGGTACTCTCAACTTTCCATCTTTCTTACGGTCTTCTCTGTGCCATCGCATCACCTTGGCATGCTCTTTGTTTTGGAACAAACGTTTCAACCATGGTATTATAGGAGAATACCACATCACCTTGGCAGGAATCTTCTTCCTGTGGCGCTCGCCCTCGACATCACCAGGCTCATCGCGGCTGATCTTATAGCGCAATGCACCACATACCGGGCAAGCGTTCAAATCCTCGTACTCACCGCGGTAGAGGATGCAATCATTAGGGCATGCATGTATCTTCTGCACCTCTAACCCTAGAGGGCAGACAGCCTTCTTTGCTTCGTACGTACTCTCGGGCAATTCGTTGTCCTTTGGAAGCATATCCTTTATCATTACCAGCAACTTTCCAAATCCCTTGTCAGATACACCATTCTCTGTCTTCCATTGCAGCAATTCTAGTGTGGTGCCCAGCTTTTTCTTGTCACCTACGCAATTCGGGTACAACAATTTTTTGTGATCCTCTAACATGCGCTGCAACTTCTTCTTCTCCAAATCACTTGCGCAGTTTCTCTTTGCATCAGCAATGGCCCGACCTAGATCATCAACGGGCTCATCTGATGCCTCTTCTTCAGCTTCTTGCCGCATTGCCGGCTCAGCTTCTTCCCGCATTACCGGCTCAGCTTCTTCCCCCATTGTTGTATCATCGTATTCAGGGAACCCATGGCCAGGATAGCTGTCATCGTCCTCTTCTTCTTCATTGTCTTCCATCATAACCCCTCTTTCTCCATGCTTGGTCCAAACATTATAGTGGGGCATGAAACCGGACTCAAACAGGTGGACGTGAATGGTTCTTGACGTAGAGTAATTGTGATCATTCTTATAGCCAGCACATGGACAAGGCATAAAACCATCCGCCCGTTTGTTTGCCTCAGCCGCAAGCAGAAAAGTATGCACGCCCTCAACGAACTGGGGAGAGCATCGGTCATCGTACATCCATTGCCGGCTCATCTTCATTACACAACACCGAATAGACCAAATTAATACAAGTTCATACATAAAGTTCATACAACACTTAAATGCAACAAACAAATAACTCTCTAGCTAAAGCATTTAAATGCAACAACAAATGCGATCAAGATCGCAACTAAGGTAACAATTGAGCCAACAGCATAATGAAACCAAGCCTCACTATCGATGGCATATTTTCTAATCTTTCTATTCTTCAAGCGCATTTTCTCCATCTTGATCTTGTGATCATCGACGACATCGGCAACATGCAACTCCAATTCCATCTTCTCCCCCTCAATTCTTTTCAATTTTTCTTTCAAGTGCTCGTTTTCTCTTTCAACTAAATTTAACCTCTCGATAATAGGGTCGATTGGAATTTCCGGTTCACATACCTCCTAGATAAAAATATCTATGTCAACTTGATGGGCATAATTTGTCATAAACACGAAATGCAACAAATAGTTTTAAAAGAGAATATACCACATCCGAATCATAACAAGGATGAGGGCCGACGGGGACGGATATCAAAACCATGGCACTATGTATAACAAACAACGTACGGGTAAGATAATTATTACATGATTAACTATATATCCAAATCACACAAACATCAATTTTTTATATAAAATTTCATGAACAAGAGGCTCACCACAAGGTGGTGCCGGCGACGGGACGGTGCGGGCGATCGACGGTGGTTGCGACGGAGATTTAAAAGGCACTAAGTAAACCACACCTACATATGCAAACTAAGTGTTATTTTGACCTCAAATTGCATATAAATCAAATACTAGCACATATATATATTTCCTCCCAAATTACTAGACTCACAAATTAGTAACTATATAAAGCATTGCAAGAGCTAATCTAGTAATGTGAGATGAAAGGACAAAGTTGCTAACCTTTGTGATCACTTGAATGGATGGGGGCCTTCAAATCTTGACAAATTTTGGGCAAAATGTGTGATGAGCTCGAGGGGAGAAGAGGAAGAACAGAGAGGAGAGGAGAGGGGAAAGGGGGAAGAACAGAGCGAGCTGGACGAAGGGTTTATATGCAGGAGGACCTTTAGTACCGGTTCGTGCCACGAACCGGTACTAAAGGTGCTGGAGGGGGCCCAGACTGACAACATCCTACCACCACCCTCATTAGTACCGGTTCGTGGCACGAACCGGTGCTAAAGGTTAGCCACGAACCGGTACTAATGAGAGCGGCCCGGCTAGCCGTTGGAACCGGCACTAATGTATACATTAGTGCCGGCTCTAATACAAACCGGCACTAATGTGCTGCACGTTTGACCCTTTTTCTACTAGTGTATGCATTGTTTCCTGTTAAATCTAAAGTTTTGCAGCAATTTTTCATCATTATGAGAATTTTATATTCATGGATTCACTTGATTATGTTTCTAACTTATCATAATTTACTATTTGCAGATGCTGGCCTTCGGTCTTCAGAAGTTGGAGCTCTAGGAAGAAGAATCCTGAAGAAAACCCACACCCAGCAATGCGTTTTAGCTCACTGGACTAGTTATCTGTTTATCTAGTTGTATTTTAGCTAAATACCAAATTTGTACTAATATCTCACTGTTACCAGATTAGTATTTTACCTGAAAACCAGATTTGTACTGTAACCAGCAATGCGTTTTAGCTCACTGGACTACTTATCTGTATATCTGTATCATTGTAATTTCTTTGCTTGGCTATTGTATGAAATATTATGCCTTATTGGCTCTTTTTGAATCAAATATTATGCACAAATATAGAACTAACGTGTGTTACAGAAAGAGTGATCCTGGCAACCTACTTTAAAATGAAAAAGAAATAAAAGAAAACTGACAAGTGGGCTGAAAAACGTTGAGGCCCAAAAAAATGTATACTGTAAAAGATTGGCCCAAAAAAATAAATGGTTGTTGGGCTTGGCCCATGTAGCTGACAAAAAATGAAAGGAAAAAAACACAAATAGGCCAAATTGTTGGGCTAGGCCCATGTAGAAAATCGAATTGGACCGGGCTGAATCTTGTGCCACATCAAATTGCCAAGCTGGATGCCTACGTGGCCTGGGGAGGTTGCTAGTGACCAAAACGCCACAGTAGACGTATTTTGGTCATAAACGTCTACGACCATTCTAGAAGAAAGGTCGCTATAGTCAGTTTACGACCGCCAGCTTTTGACCTTATGTTTTTGGTCACAAAAAGTTCACAAATTGAAAACAGTGACCATTCAGTGAGCAATAGTGCTGGTCACAAGTTGACATATTTCTTGTAGTGCCTTGAAAATTGGCCCCGAAAGCATCCTCGAGCTCTTCCCAACTTCCAATTGAGTTTTCGGGAAGGCTTTTCAACCAGTGCCGAGCTGGTCACTTTAATTTGAGGGGTAGATATTTAATGGCGTGGATATCATCTCCGCGAGCCATGTGGATATGAAGGATAAAGTCCTCAATCCAGACCCCAGGGTCTGTAGTTCCGTCGTATGCCTCTATATTCACGGGTTTAAATCCTTCCGGAAATTCATGATCCAGCACCTCATCGGTGAAGCACAAGGGGTGTGTGGCACCCCTGTATTTGGTCGTGTCGTGGCATGTTGTCGATGGTTGTTGTGTTCGGTTCTGGTTTCTAACTGTTGTTTGATCAATGTGATCATTTTGGTAGCTCTGATCCTGAGCCGGAGCGCGCTTCCTAGATCCATAGATGGATCTGGTCATACCGAACTTTCTGTCCAGGAGGTCACGTAAATCGTGTGCTGACTTGTGTGCGGCATCATTAGCCGTCTTGTCACGGCCACGGGGCGGTCGGTCCGGCTGATCGGTCGTTTTCGGCTGAATGGGCTCTACGGCATCGTTGTCAAATTCGGGCAGCAGCTTGCGCTTTGGATAGCTCTTTGTGTGACGACCGTCACCGTATTTTTCTTCTGTGTCGAGCACTTTGTTCCACCTGCGGTTGAGTGTATCTTGCGTGACTTTAAGCCTTTGCTTCTGCTTCTTTAGGCTCCTCGCGTTGGCGATAAGCCTTCAGTGGAGGTTCTCTTGTTCCTAGATCTTTTCTGGGATGATGAATGCATCATCGTCCGGGCTGTTCTCCTCTTTGAAGACGGGTTGTTGAATTTTACCCTTGGGATTGGCATTATTCGACGTCGGCTCCGGACTGTTTGCACCGTCCCCTGGCTCACCCTGCTCCACCGTTGGGTCCATGGGATCGTCGTTACCTTTGGAATCAACCGGGGTATTATTATTTCTTGTGCTCTTGTCGCTGTTTTTACTATGGCGGGATTTAGAGCGGTGTCTGCGGTGCCGCTTTGGTGGCTTGTCGAGAGAAGTATTCTTCGTTGCATCGTCACCGTCGCCTTCTTTTGGTGTGTCCACCATATATATATCGTATGATGAGGTGGCAGTCCAGCGCCCAGTGGGCGGGGATTCTATTCTTCTCCTACGTCGTCGTACATACCGTCGACGTCTTCGTAGTCGAAATTGAGCGTGTCGGTTAAGTCATCGACAGTGGCTATGAAGTGGGTGGTGGGTGGGGAACGAATTTCTTTGTCGTCCGCTTCCAACTCGAGCCGAACATAGTTCGGCCAAGAGTCTTCTGACAAGGACAGAGACCTTAATGAGTTCAGCACATCACCCAAGGGTGAGTGGTGAAAAATATCCGCGGTGGTGAACTCCTTGACGGGTGCCCAATCTGATTCGATAGGCACGGACGCATACGGTTCGGATCCTGTAGCCGGGGATGAGTCCGGGGGTCCGATGACGCCACTCTCATAGGAGATGGGATCAGTGTTCTGCTCCGACGCCGATGAGTGTGCGGCCTCCATGGCGGGGTCCATCCACCCGTCCTCGGAAGGCACGATCTGCTCCGGATTGATTCCCGGCGCCAACGCAGTTGTGATCTCCCGGATACTGTCCGACGGCAGATCAAAGTCATGCCCGTTGTGACTGTAAGGTGCACCTGTCACGGGCTCGAATCCATAGAAGATCAAGTCTCCGCAGATGTCGGCAGTATAGTTTAAGCTTCCAAACCTGACCTGATGGCCAGGGGCGTAGCTATCGATCTGCTCCAGATGGCCAAGCGAGTTGGCCCGCAGTACGAAGCTGCTAAATACGAAGATCTGTCTGGGAAGGAAAACCTCCCCCTAGACCGCATCGTTGAAGATGATCGAGGGTGCCATCAAGCCTTATCGCGACAACACAGTGGAACTCTCAATGAAAGCACCAATGTCGGTGTCAAAACCGGCGGATCTCGGGTAGGGGGCCCTGAACTATGCGTCTAAGACTAATGGTAATAGGAGGCAGGGGACATGATGTTTTACCCAGGTTCGGGCCCTCTCGATGGAGGTAATACCCTACTTCCTGCTTGATTGATCTTGATGATATGAGTATTACAAGAGTTGATCTACCACGAGATCATAGAGGCTAAACCCTAGAAGCTAGCCTATGATTATGATTGTTGTTGTCCTACGGACTAAACCCTCCGGTTTATATAGACATCGGAGGGGGCTAGGGTTACACAGAGTTGGTTACAGAGAAGGAAATCTACATATCCGAATATCCAGGCTTGCCTTCCACGCAAAGGAGAGTCCCATCCGGACACGGGACGAAGTCTTCAATCTTGTATCTTCTTAGTCCAACAGTCCGGCCAAAGTATATAGTCCGGCTGTCCGAGGACCCCTTAATCCAGGACTCCCTCAACCACACCTGGAGATTAATTATCTGCAGCAAAGTGATTAATAGCATAGTAAGATGATAGTTTTGATGATAGTAGCAGCAACAATAGTAACGGTAACAATGATATCAGTGATTTTGTAGCAGTAATGATAGCAATAGCAACAGTAGTAACTTAGCAAGAACAATATAAGGTAAATTCGTAGGCATTGGATCGGTGACTCGTTGGATGATACTCATCATGAGACAGTCATAACCTAGGGTGATACAGCACTAGATCCAGTTCATATATATAATGTAGGCATGTATTCCGTAAATAGTCATACGTGCTTATGGAAAGAACTTGCATGACATCTTTTATCCTACCCTCCCGTGGCAGTGGGGTCCTATTGGAAACAAATGGATATTAAGGCCTCCTTTTAATAGAGAACTGGAACAAAGCATTAACACACGATGAATACATGAACTCCTCAAACTACAGTCATCATGGGGATTGGTCCCGACTATTGTCACTCCGGGGTTGCCGGATCATAACGAGTAGTAGGTGACTATAACTTGCAAGATCGGATCTAGAACATGGATATAATGGTGATAACATAAATTGTTCAGATCTAAAATCATGGCACCCAGGCCCAAAGTGACAAGCATTAAGCATGGCTAAGTCATAACAACATCAATCTTAGAATACAGTGGCTACTAGGGATCAGACCTTAACAAAACTAACTCGATTACATGATGAATCTCATCCAACTCATCACCGACCAGCGAGCCTATGAAGGAATTACTCACTCCTGGTGGGGAGCATCATGGAATTGGCGATGAAGATGTGTTAGTGATGACGAAGATCGAAGATCGCCCTCTCCGGAGCCCGAAACAGACTCCAGATCTGGCCTCACGATGAATAACAGGAGACGGCGGCGGCTCCGTCTCGTGAAACGTGATAATTCTTTCTCCCTGATTTTTTCTGGAATAATGTGATTTTATAACGTTGGTTTTAGGGTCTGCGGGGCCACCAAGTGGGGACAACCCACTGGTGCACGCCTGGGGGGTAGGCGCGCCCTGGTGGGGTGTGCCCACCCAGGTGCCCCCCTTAGGTGGCTCTTTGCTCCAGATATTCTCTTTGTTGATACAAAAAATCCTTGCAATGTTTCATTCCATTCCGAGAACTTTTATTTCTGCACAAAAACAACACCATGGTAGTTTTGCTAAAAACAACGTCAGTCTGGGGTTAGTTTCATTCAAATCATGCAAATTAGAGTCCAAAACAAGAGGAAAAGCGTTAGGAAAAGTAGATACGTTGGAGATGTATCACCTCCCAAATACAAGAGCAGGGGTTCCAGTCCAATCCGGCACGCGCCGCTCAACAGTTGACGTCTAGGAGGCTTCGGCTGATAGCACGATGCTGGTTGCCCATATCTTGTCCCATGAGGCAGTTAGTGCGTAAAAGGTCAACGACCCAACTCAGATCAAATACCAAGATCTCATTAAGCATGTTATTTGATGTATCCACGGACGCCGACTAGGGACCAGGCCCACCTGTCTCCTAGGTGGGCACATCCTGCCCTGTCGCTCCGCCTCAAAGTAACACTCGGGGGTCATCGGGAACATAGGTCCACCACTACCTGTATGGAACCACCTGTCCTTTCAGCCCCCATATCCGAATCACTTGCCAGTACTCTATGAGCCGACCCGACTTTAGTCACAACATGTATCATGTGTAGTATACATAGTATATACCCATGATCACCTCCCGAGTGATCACGGCCTGATAGTATAGATGGCAGACATACAAGAATGTAGGGCCACTGATGATAAACCAGCAACCAATACTAAGCATGTAGGATTGCAGGTAAAGGTATCAATAATTGTAAAAACAATGACAGGCTATGCAATAGAGTAGGAGCTATTGAATCAACAACAATAGCAAACCTAATGCAAGAATAAGAGAGAAGAGAATGGGCGATATCTGGTTGATCAAAGGGGGTTTGCTTGCCTGGTTGCTCTGGCAAGAAGGAGGGGTCGTCAACACCGTAGTCGATCAGGGCAGCAGCAGCGTCAGTCTCGTAGTCTACCGGAGAGAAGAGGGGGAAGAAACAATGAATACATTGCAAACAGATGCATGACAACGCATGACAAAGCAAATAGCGGTGCTAGGTGTGCCCTAACGCGGTAGTAGGTGATATCGACAAAGGGAGAAAACATCCGGGAAAGTATTCCCAGTGTTTCTCATTTTCGAAGAGACGAACCAGAGGTGGATTGTTGCATGTTTGCTATGCTAGGGACATGTGCCAGACAAGCGGTGTGCGTATTCGGATTCGTCTCGTTGTTCTGTGAAACTTTCATGTACAAAGTATTTTCATCCGAGTTATGGTTTATTTTATATTAATTTACAAATATTTAATTCATTTTTAGAATTAATAGAATTATTTAATTAGAAAAATGTAATTATGACATCAGCATGATGTCAGCAGTCAACTAGTCAGTTGACTTAGTCAAACTGGCGTGTGGGTCCCATTCTTCATAGTCTCACGTTAATTAAACATGGTTAATTAAATTAATGATTAATTAGTTAACTATTCTTTTATAAACATTCTGGGCGTGGGGCCCCTAGTCAGTGCCCCGAGGGGCCTTAACGGGCGGTTGCTATGGGAAGGAGCCAGGCACGGGCGCTGGGCGCCCGTCTGGGGTGAGCGCGGGCGCTAGCTCGGGCGAGGCCATCGGCACGGCCGCCAGCGCCCACGACGCCGGCCAGGGGAGGCGGCGTATGCTAGTGGGTGGCGCGATGAGGCCGCAGCGGCAGGTGGAGCAGAGGCGACGCACGTACGGTGCACAACACTATGCACCACGGGGTGGTGGCCAGAGGCACGGAGCAGTGGGGGAAGCAGGGGGAGCACGGCATAGGTGGCCAAGGCGGGCACATGTGGGGCTGGTCAGGCAGCGGCGCAGCGCACGATGGGGGCGCAAGGGAGAGGCAAGCGGAGTGCTGATGCGGGGAGCAACAGTAGGGGAGGCCCGGGGCCGGCGCGGGCGGCGTGCATGATGGTCATGGGCTCGGTCGTGACGGGGGCCTAGCTAGAGCTCGCAAACGACGGCGGGAAGAGAGGGGAAATAGAGGGGTGCTCACAGTGGAGCCGTAGGGGATGGCAGTAGGCTCAGGGAGGGCTCAATGTGGCCGGAGTCGACGACGCAGCTCGTCGGGGACGACGGTGAAGACGATGGTATAGGGGTCGATGCAGGGGGCCCCGACTTCGTCCAGAGGCACGCGAAGGAGCAGCGGACGGTGCTACGTCTTGAGCTTGCATTGGTTTTTCCCTTGAAGAGGAAAGGGTGATGCAGCAAAGTAGAGTAAGTATTTCCCTCAGTTTGAGAACCAAGGTATCAATCCAGTAGAAGAACACGCACAAGTCACCGAATACCTGCGCAAACAATTAACAACTTGCATGCAACGCGATAAAGGGGTTGTCAATCTCTTCACGGTTACTTGCAAAAGTTAGATCTGATAGAGAGAGATAAACGGTAAAGTAAATATTTTTGGTAATTTTGGTTTATAGATTGGAAAGGAAAGATTGCAAAATAAAGAAAGGTGACAAAAATTGGCAAATTGATGGGAAACTAATATGATGTAAAATAGACCCGGGGCCCATATGTTTCACTAGTGGCTTCTCTCAAGATAGCAAATATTACGGTGGGTGAACAAATTACTGCTGAGCAATTGATAGAAGAGCGCATAATTATGATGATATCTAAGGGAATGATCATGAATATAGGCATCACGTCCGTGTCAAGTAAACCGAAATGATTCTGCATCTACTACTATTACTCCACACATCGACCGCTATTTAGCATGCATCTAGAGTATTAAGTTCGTAAAGAACAGAGTAATGCATTAAGTAAGATGACATGATGTAGAGGAATTAACTCAAGCAATATGATGAAAACCCCATCTTTTTATCCTCGATGGCAACAATACAATACGTGCCTTGCTGCCCTTACTGTCACTGGGAAAGGACACCGCAAGATTGAAGCCAAAGCTAAGCACTTCTCCCATTGCAAGAAAAACCAATCTAGTAGGCTAAACGAAACCAATAATTCAAAGTGACTTGCAAAGATATCAAATCATGCATATAAGAATTCAGAGAAGAACCAAATAATATTCATAGATAATCTGATTATAAATCCACAATTCAGCGGATCTCAGCAAATACACCGCAAAAGAATATTACATCAAATAGATCTCCAAGAACATCGAGGAGAACATGGTATTGAGAATCAAATAGAGAGAAGAAGCCATCTAGGTACTAGCTATGGACCCGTAGGTTTGTGGTAAAGTACTCACACTTCATCAAGAAGGGTAATGGTGTTGATGTAGAGGCCCTGCATGATCGAATCCCCCTCGGGCAGGACGCTGAAAAAGGCCCCTAGATGGGATCTCATGGGTACAGAAGGTTGCGGTAGTGGAAAAATGGTTACGTAGCTCCCCTGGATGTTTTCGGGGTATAAGAGTAATATAGGCGAAGGAACTAGGTAATGAGACCCACGTGGGGCCCACGAGGCAGGGGGCGCGTCCTCCACCCTCGGGTCTGCCTCATTGCATCTCCGACTTCATCTCCATCTCTCCTGGTTTGCTTCTGGTCCAAGAAAGATCATCACGAAAGTTTCATTCCGTTTGGACTCCGTTTGGTATTCCTTTTCTGCGAAACTCTAAAACAGGCAAAAAAACAGAAACTGGCACTCGGCTCTCAGTTAATAGGCTAGTCCCAAAAATAATATAAAATAGCATATAAATGCCTATTAAACATCGAAAACAGATAATACAATAGCATGGAACAATAAAAAATTATAGATACGTTGGAGACGTATCAAGCATCCCCAAGCTTAATTCCTGCCCGTCC
This sequence comes from Triticum dicoccoides, assembly GCF_002162155.2. Classification (NCBI taxonomy): domain Eukaryota; kingdom Viridiplantae; phylum Streptophyta; class Magnoliopsida; order Poales; family Poaceae; genus Triticum; species Triticum dicoccoides. The sequence goes on along the minus strand of NC_041393.1, from coordinate 20,056,466 downwards.
TCGAGTAGGTAAATGATAAAAACAGAATTTTTGATGTGGAATGCTACCTAACATATTTATCCATGTAATTTTCTTTATTGTGGCATGAATGTTCAGATCCGAAAGATTCAAAACAAAAGTTTAATGTTGACATAAAAACAGTAATACTTCAAGCATACTAACAAAGCAATGATGTCTTCTCAAAATAACATGGCCAAAGAAAGCTATCCCTACAAAATCATATAGTCTGGCTATGCTCTATCTTCATCACACAAAATATTTATATCATGCACAACCCCGACGACAAGCCAAACAATTGTTTCATACTTTCGATGTTCTCATACTTTTTCAATCTTCACGCAATACATGAGCGTGAGCTATGGATATAGCACTATGGTGGAAGAGAATATGGTGGTTGTGGAGAAGACAAAAGGAGAAAGATACTCTCACATCAACTAGGCGTATCAACGGGCTATGGAGATGCCCATCAATAGATATCAATGTGAGTGAGTATGGATTGCCATGCAACAGATGCACTAGAGCTATAAGTGTATGAAAGCTCAAAAAGAAACTAAGTGGGTGTGCGTCCAACTCTCTTGCTCACGAAGTCCTAGGGAAATTTGAGGAAGCCCATCACTGGAATATACAAGCCAAGTTCTATAATGAAAAATTCCCACTAGTATATGAAAGTGACAAAATAAGAGACTCTCTATCATGAAGATCATGTTGCTACTTTGAATCACAAATGTGGAAAAAGGATAGTAACATTGCCCTTATCTCTTTTTCTCTTATTTTTTTTATTTGGGCCTTCTCCCTTTTTTATGGCCTCTTTTTTTCGTCCGAAGTCTCATTCCGACTTGTGGGGGAATCATAGCCTCCATCATCCTTCGTCACATGGGACAATGCTCTAATAATGAAGATCATCACACTTTTATTTACTTACAACTCAAGAATTACAACTCAATACTTAGAACAAAATATGACTCTATGTGAATGCCTCCGGCGGTGTACCGGGATGTGCAATGATTCAAGAGTGACATGTATGAAATAATTATGAATGGTGGCTTTGCCACAAATACAGTGTCAACTACATGATCATGCAAAGCAATATGACTATGATGAAGCGTGTCATAATAAATAGAACGGTGGAAAGTTGCATGGCAATATATCTCAGAATGGCTATGGAAATGCCATAATAGGTAGGTATGGTGGATGTTTTGCGGAAGGTATATGGTGGGTGTATGGTACCGGCGAAAGTTGCGCGGTACTAGAGAGGCTAGCAATGATGGAAGGGTGAGAGTGCGTATAATCCATGGACTCAACATTAGTCATAAAGAACTCACATACTTATTGCAAAAATCTATTAGTTATCGAAACGAAGTACTACGCACATGCTCCTAGGGGGATAGATTGGTAGGAAAAGACCATCGCTCGTCCTCGACCACCACTCATAAGGAAGACAATCAATAAATAAATCATGCTCCAACTTCATCACATAACTGTTCACCATACGTGCATGCTACAGGAATCACAAAAATTAACACAAGTAACTCTCAAATTCACAACTACTCCACTAGCATGACTCTAATATCACCATCTTCATATCTCAAAACAATCATAAAGAATCAAACTTCTCATAGTATTCAATGCACTTCATATGAAAGTTTTTATTATATCCATCTTGGATGCCTACCATATTAGGACTAAATTTATAACCAAAGCAAATTACCATGCTGCTCTAAAAATACTCTCAAAATAATATAAGTGAAGCACAAGAGTTCAACAATTTCTATAAAATAAAGCCACCGCCGTGCTCTAAAAAGATATAAGTGAAGTACCAGAGCAATATTGTCTAGCTCAAAAGATATAAGTGAAGCACATAGAGTATTCTAATACATCACGATTCATGCGTGTCTCTCCCAAAAGGTGTGTACAGCAAGGACGATTGTGGTAACAAAAAAGCAAATACTCAAATCATACAAGACACTCCAAGCAAAACACATACCATGTGGTGAAAAAAAATATAGCCTCAGGTAAAGTTACCGATAGATGAAGACGAAAGAGGGGATGCCTTCCGGGGCATCCCCAAGCTTAGGCTTTTGGTTGTACTTGAATATTACCTTGGGGTGCCTTGGGCATCCCCATGCTTAGGCTCTTGCCACTCCTTATTTCGTAGTCCATCAAATCCTTAGCCAAAACTTGAAAACTTCACAACATAAAACTCAACAAAAAATCTCATGAGCTCCTTTAGTATAAGAAAATAAATCACCACTTTAAGGTACTGTTGTAAACTCATTATTTATTTATATTGGTGTAATATCTAATATAGTCAAACTTTGGATCATACCCCCCGATACTACCCATAGATTCATCAAAATAAGCAAACAACACGCAAAAAAAGAATCTGTCAAAAACAGAACAGTTTGTAGTAATATGTAAGTCTTGAATACTTCTGTAACTCCACAAATCCTGGAAAATTAGGAAAACCTGAGAAATTTGTGTACCAATCCAGAGCAAAAAGGAATTAGGTCAAAAGCATGTTTCTGTGAATTATGAAAACTAATTTACTAAGCGCAAAAGTTTCTGATTTTCAGCAGGATCAACGCAACTATCACCGTAAGCTATCCTAAAGGTTTAACTTGGCACAAACACTAACTAAAACATAAAACCACATCTAACCAGAGGCTACATGAATTATTTATTGCTAAATAGGAACAAAAAGCAAAGAACAAAAATAAAATTGGGTTGCCTCCCAACAAGCGCTTCGTTTAATGCCCTTAGCTAGGCATAAAAACGCGAACAGATCTAAGTATTTTCATCTTCTCTCTTTTGATGATAAAGAGATAATTTCCTATCTAAAGCGCTTATCTTTCAATTTTGTGAAAGTACATGTCCATTAATTGTGGAAGAGAGATTAAGCACACTTCGAAAATTTGCATCTAAACTAGCCTTCATCTCTTTAATAATTTCGTTCTGATAAAAGCACAAAAGAGCAGTGGACTCGACATTTTCACTTTTGGGGTGCCCAAATATTGCTTTCATCTTTTCATAGTTATCGACGGCAACCCCTTCAAGAAAACTTTATTCAAATATACAGTCCAAAACTTGCTTAAAGGAAGAGGGTAAGCTAACATAAAAACTTTTCAAGTATATCCCAGTTTGATATTGAGGCACATAGCTAGCTTGGATCCTTAATAGTCTATCCCAAGCATCTTTCAAAGATTCATCAAGAAAATAATGAAAACTTCCGGGGTCATCTTCATCAAACTTATTAAAACTCTCATTAATTACCCCGATAGGTCTTTCCATAGCATCATTATTTATGAGCTTAGAGATGACAGAGGGGTTATCTAAAGAAAAACCCGGGAGAAAACCCTTAGGCCCTTTTGATTCGGCCATAATGATAGGAAGGCAAGCTTAGGTGAATGAGAGGGCAGCAAGAGAAAAGGCAGCATGACAGTGATGGGCTCGGTCATGACGGGGGCCTAGCTGGAACTCACAAACGACGGTGGGAAGAGAGGGGAAACAGAGGGGTGCTCACAGTGGAGCCGTCGGGGATGACAGTAGGTTCAGGGAGGGCTCAATGTGGCCGGAGTCGACGGCGGAGCTCGTCGGGGATGACGGTGAAGACGATGGTATAGGGGTCGATACAGGGGCCCCCAACTTCGTCCAGAGGCACGCGAAGGAGCAGCGGACGGTGCTACGTCTTGAGCTTGCGTTGGTTTTTCCCTTGAAGATGAAAGGGTGATGCAGCAATGTAGAGTAAGTATTTCCCTCAGTTTGAGAACCAAGGTATCAATCCAGTAGGATACAACGCACAAGTCACCGAATACCTGCACAAACAATCAACAACTTGCACCCAACACGATAAAGGGGTTGTCAATCCCTTCACGGTTAATTGCAAAAGTGAGATCTGATAGAGATAGATAAACGATAAAGTAAATATTTTTGGTATTTTTGGTTTATAGATTAGAAAGCAAAGATTGCAAAATAAAGAACGACGACAGAAATTGGCAAATTGATGGGAAACTAATATGATGTAAAATAGACCCGGGGGCCATAGATTTCACTAGTGGCTTCTCTCAAGATAGCAAATATTACGGTGGGTGAACAAATTACTGCCGAGCAATTGATAGAAGAGCCCATAATTATGATGATATATAAGGCAATGGTTATGAATATAGGTATCACGTCCATGTCAAGTAGACCAAAATGATTCTGCATCTACTACTATTACTCCACACATCGACCGCTATCTAGCATGAATCTAGAGTATTAAGTTCATAAAGAACGGAGTAACGCATTAAGTAAGATGACATGATGTAGAGGAATTAACTCAAGCAATATGATAAAAAAACATCTTTTTATCCTCGATGGCAACAATACAATACGTGCTTTGCTGCCCCTACTGTCACTGGTTAAGGACACCGCAAGATTGAACCCAAAGCTAAGCACTTCTCCCATTGCAAGAAAAATCAATCTAGTAGGCCAAACTAAATCGATAATTCGAAGAGACTTGTAAAGATATCAAATCATGCATATAAGAATTCAGAGAAGAACCAAACAATATTCATAGATAATCTTTTCACAAATCCACAATTCATGAGATCTCGGCCAACACACCGCAAAAGAATATTACATCGAATAGATCTCCAAGAACATCGAGGAGAACATGGTATTGAGAATCAAAGAGAAAGAAGAAGCCATCTAGCTACTGGCTATGGACCCGTAGGTCTTTGGTAAACTACTCACGCTTCATCGGAAGGGTAATGGTGTTGATGTAGAAGCCCTCCGTGATCGAATCCCCCTCCGGAAGGACGCCAGAAAAGGCCCCTAGATGGGATCTCACAGGTACATAAGGTTGCGGCGGTGGAAAAGTGGTTTCGTGTCTCCCCTGGATATTTTCGGGGTATAAGAGTATATATAGGCAAAGGAACTAGGTCTGGAGACCCATGAGGGGCCCACGAGGCAGGGGGCGCGCCCTACCCCACTGGGCGCACCCTCCACCCTCGTGGCCGCCTCGTTGCGCCTCCGACTTCATCTCTAAGTCTCCTGGCTTGCTTCTGGTCCAAGAAAGATCGTCGCGAAAGTTTCATTCCGTTTGGACTCCGTTTGGTATTCCTTTTCTGCGAAACTCTAAAACAGGCAAAAAACAGAAACTGGCACTGGGCTCTTGGTTAATAGGTTAGTCCCAAGAATAATATAAAATAGCATATAAATGCCTATTAAACATCCAAAATAGATAATATAATAGCATGGAATAATAAAAAAATTATAGATACGTTGGAAACGTATCAGACGGCGGAGCTCTAGACATCTCAGCAAGGTGGGAGGCGTCCGGTGGCCGCGGGACCGATGGGCGCGCGACGGCGGCGTTCGGTGAGGAGGGGAGGAGTATCTGAGGGGGAGGGATAGAGAGGAGGAGTGGGTCGGGGGTTTGTGGGGGAGGGGATTAGGGTTAGATTGTGAGGCAGGCCATATAAGCCAGAGGAAGTGGGCCGGCTGGCTATTGGCTAGATGGGTCAAATGGCCCGGGGGAAGGGGGCCTTGCCCCTCTTTTTATTTCTAATCATTTTTCTTTTTTGCTTTTGTTCATTCTTTTCTTTACTGTTTTTACTTTACTCGTAATTTAAAAAAAATGTAGAGGTGGCTCCTAAACTAGTATAACTAAATATATTACAGCCACATTAATTCCTAACCAAAATAAAATAGTTTCATATTTTATAAAATTCAAAAGGCATTTTATTATTTGTTTTTGTTACTGTTTTATTTAATTTTGAGCATCTAACTATTTTATCAAAATGTGGTTTCTCCACCATAATTACTCATGATTTATTTGACCCATCTTGGACATTTTAGTTTTAACTTTTGAAAACTTTATTTGTTTGACTTGATTTTGAATTTGACTTTGAACGAGATTTGAATCATCATGAGATTAGCAATAGTAATCGTGGTGATGTGGCCTCATTAGCAGGGAACTACCGTAGCTTAACTATCCGGGCATCACAAGTCCGTATGCTTGCGGAGGATTGAAGAGTCCGTCTTGGAGATGCCGAGCCACATTTAAGAGGGAGCGACTACAATAGAAGAAGGGCCATAACTGCAAAAATAGAAAAAAGCCATGAGCCATTGGATCTTAGGTGGATGGCACAAATTCTGGTGCAAGAATCTCAGCCACTTAATGTATATTTTATGAAAACCCCCTACTAGAATTAGTTATACTAGCGGGCGCTACGCCCGTGCAAGTGCTCTTGATTTGTACAATTCTTGCTGCTGCTTTTTTTAACATATTTGTTGTTGCTGCTTAAAAACCATAGGAACAACATGCCAAATGAGTGGATAAGTACGTCTGGGTGAACATTATAGGGTACATTGCATTGGCTAGATGATACAAATTTGCTAATGAAAAAAGAAAATACAGTGAAGTGCAATAGTTTCTTTATAGGCTAAGCTATCACAAGACAATGTGAAATATAAGATTGACATGCTTAAACAGTGAGATCATTTAGTAACACAGGTAGTTTGACTCTCCAGTTGTGATAGCACATTCCTTTTTTATTCTGAAATCTTCAAATAGCTAGTCCCAAGTAGAAAGCCGGCCATGGAGAAGCTACTCGCATGCTTATAAGTGTTGGAGGTACCCTATGCAATGACATCAAAAAGTCATCTTTACGTTGCCTTCTCGTGGCATTTTCTAGAGCTCTAATGGGTAAACATGATTTTTTTTCAAACAAATGACACTGTAATCAGCGAACAGGGGCTCACAACACGATCCTTTTTCTATCCGCACCCTCCTCCCTTAGTCACACCCCCTCCACTCTTCTCCACTCTTGCCCCTTGCCGCCGCCGCCACTGCCATTGCAGTTGTGCAACTCGGACGTGCACTCGCCCAGCCTCCTTTCCCTCGATGCCCCCCAGCTTCCCAACTACGGCCACCTGATTTGCGCACCCGACGGCCGGATTTGGAGCGGATCCGGTCGGGCTTGAGCTTGCCCGGCTGTGTGGGAGGCCACGCCGTGCCATGGACTGGCTGGGCACCGGGCCGGAAGGCCCCGGCAAGGCCGCAAGGCCGCATGCAGGCACTAACTCCACCTTTAGCCGCTCGGATCTACACTGTCGACGGTCCGCCAGTAGATACATGAATGGCGGTCGGTCGGGCTCGGTGCTAGCCCAAAAGCTCGTCGGCGCACCATTGTCACTCATTAAGTGCGACGACTGCCCAAAGAAGGTCTTGCGCCGCGTGTCTACAGCGTCGGAACATTCTGGATGGGTGTTCAAGTGCTCAACCGATGGGGTATGTGCTAATTTAGCTTCGGTTGTGCTCTTGGATTTGACTAGTTGTGCTAACTTAAAATTTTATTGTGTAGAATGGATGCAAGTTTTGGTATTGGGAAGAAGAGTACATCGATGTATTGATAGAGTGCAATTTAGTAGACCTTTGTGCACTTTTAGCTAGCATAGAGGCTAGAGATGAGACTAGTGCACATGTTGCTAGAATAGAGGTTAGACATGAGACTAGATACGAGGAAGCAACGTCTACTTTTTTACACTCGAAGAAGAAAGAAGCACGCAAGATCGAGCCTCCGCAGATCAACAATGAATGCATTGAGAAGGCACTAATCCAACTTACGAGAGCAGTTATGGAAGTTGTTTATCTTATAAAATGTATTCTTATGGTTCTTGTTTTCTTTGGTCTTACTTTTCTAGTCAAAATTTGGTGATGTATTTTCATGTATCAAAAATCAATGATGAAAAAAAGATATATTCTTGGAAAGAAAAATGTACGCCGTACGGTGCTACGTCTTGAGCTTGCGTTGGTTTTCCCCAAAGAGGAGAGGATGATGCAGCACAGTAGCGTAAGTATTTCCCTCAGTTTTTGAGAACCAAGGTATCAATCCAGTAGGAGGTCACGCGCAAGTCCCTCGTACCTGCACAAAACGATAGCTACTCGCAACCAACGCGATTAGGGGTTGTCAATCCCTTCACGGTCACTTACGAGAGTGAGATCTGATAGAGATAATATTTTTGGTATTTTTGGTATAAAGATGCAAAGTAAAAAGTAAAAGCAAAGCAAGTAAATAAAGTGATGGAGATTGATATGATGAGAATAGACCCGGGGGCCATAGGTTTCACTAGTGGCTTCTCTCAAGAGCATAAGTATTCTACGGTGGGTGAACAAATTACTGTTGAGCAATTGATAGAATTGAGCATAGTTATGAGGTTATCTAGGTATGATCATGTATATAGGCATCACGTCCGAGACAAGTAGATCGAAACGATTCTGCATCTACTACTATTACTCCACTCATCGACCGCTATCCAGCATGCATCTAGAGTATTAAGTTAAAAACAGAGTAACGCCTTAAGCAAGATGACATGATGTAGAGAAATAAATTCATGCAATATGATAAATACCTCATCTTGTTATCCTCAATGGCAACAATACAATACGTGCCTTGCAACCCTTTCTGTCACTGGGTAAGGACACCGCAAGATTGAACCCAAAGCCATGCACTTCTCCCATTGCAAGAACTACCAATCTAGTTGGTCAAACCAAACGGATAATTCGAAGAGACTTGCAAAGATAACTCAATCATACATAAAAGAATTCAGAGAAGATTCAAATATTATTCATAGATAAGCTGGATCATAAACCCACAATTCATCGGTCTCAACAAACACACCGCAAAAAAAAGATTACATCGAATAGATCTCCACGAGAGAGGGGGAGAACATTGTATTGAGATTCAAAAAGAGAGAAGAAGCCATCTAGCTACTAGCTATGGACCCGAAGGTCTGTAGTAAACTACTCACACTTCATCGGAGGGGCTATGGTGTTGATGTAGAAGCCTTTCGTGGTAGATGCCCCCTCCGGCGGAGCTCCGGAACAGGCCCCAAGATGGGATCTCGTGGATACAGGAAGGTACAGCGGTGGAATTAGGTTTTTGGCTCCCCTGGTCTATTGGGGGTACGTAGGTATATATAGGAGGAAGGAGTACGTCGGTGGAGCATCAGGGGGCCCACGAGGTAGGGGGCGCGCCCAGGGGGGCGCGCCCTCCACCCTCGTGACCGCCTCTGGTACTTCTTGGAGTAGGGTCCAAGTCTCCTAGATCACGTTCGGTGAGAAGATCACATTCCCGAAGGTTTCATTCCGTTTGGACTCCGTTTGATATCCTGTTTTTTTGAAATACTGAAATAAGCAAAAAACAGCAATTCTGGGTTGGGCCTCCGATTAATAGGTTAGTCCAAAAAATAATATAAAAGTGGAAAATAAAGCCCATTATAGTCCAAAACAATAGATAAAGTAGCATGGAGCAATCAAAAATTATAGATACATTGGAGACGTATCAGACGGGATGCGACCGAAATGCGTCCGCGCGTTGGGCGCACGGCCACCGCATCCCTGAAATGGCCCGGACACGACCCCATTGCCCTACCCAAACGGACAGAAATCCGGGAAAAACGGACATCCGTTTGGGGTCGTGCGCTGGAGTTGGCCTTACCGCCCCGATAGGAGAAAGAACGAAAAATGTGACCCAACTGAACCCCTCACATTGTGCTCGTTTGTCCGAGCAGTCCGCAAACTCTCATATTCAGACCATATATGGGAAGAATTTGAGGGCTCGTGCGCATCCGGTCAGCCCGCCACATGGGGCGTGGAAACCACCCCAGACCATCTTTTCCCTTTTCATGTGACCGAAAAATTTAACAAACTGGAGGATATGACTTTATGCATGCACAAAAGAGGACTTAAAACAAACACACGCGGGCACTGACCATGTGCGTCTAAGGAGCCACATTTAAGATGACCGGCTGCAGATGACCTGTTAGGGCATCCAGAATACACGATACTGCCGGCACCGTCCTGGTCCTAGTCCACGACACGCCCATATGCCACCTTTAGACATACGGGGTTCGTTCTTTTTCTTTTTTGGAACTCTACGGGGTTCGTTCTTGTGGCTAAACCTTTAGCTCAAAGAAGAGGATCTGGTTCGTGCATGCTCCAGAGAAAAAGGGTTATGGATGGTTCGTGTTGGAACGTAATTCCCGTGGAGCGGTTCCATCGACATCACGTCATTTAATTCACCAGCCAGCCAGACGCTCGATCCAACAGCAAACATCCACTCTAGACCTTTCTCAACAACTATTTTGTATTGTATGATGATGATAGATACAGAAAGGCTTCATGTGGAAAAGGACGAGATCTTGGTGGTCCGTATATTTTACTACAGCTGCAGCGGTCGTTGATCAATTATACGGTATTCAATTTTTGGGTAGATACTGGGAGCAGGAGTAATCAATGAGATGTTATCATCTGATGCCTGCCCGGTACAGTTTGTTGGGTAGACAGGGTTTTTGCCCGAACCTCTGCACTTACCATTTTTCAAACGTGGACGAACAAACTGATATCAACGATATTCTTTCGAAACTTCGCAATTCGTCTTGTTTTAACTTTACAAAATCATGAATCCAATTTACGGTTTGTCTTCACAGTTGGCTTTTGTCTCGGTGAAAACTCTCACACGGATCTTATATGCATATGGTTTGAACAAATACCTTAAATGAAGTCGTCACCATGTTGGTAGCACAAAGTTACCATGTCATCAATCATGGGGTGACATTTTGATAAGTGATTTTGAAACATGCATGCTCTAGTACCCC
>NC_041393.1:20042691-20045549 GCF_002162155.2 Triticum dicoccoides | reverse complement strand
TAAGTCAAACTTTATAAAGTTTGATCAAGTTTATCAAAAACAATCTAAACTTTCACAATAAAAAATACATATGATATGAAAATATATTGAATGATGATTCTAATGGTATTGATTTAGTATTGTAGATGTTAATCTTTTTTATGTAAACTTAGTCGAAGTTTACAAAGTTTAATTCGAGACAAAGCTAATATGCGAAGTAAATAAAAATGGAGGGGTATTAAAATCCTCGTCAATACGAAGGTAACGTATTGTCACGTACCATTGCGTATTTCCGTTGAACTGGATCAATCAACCTCACGTCACTGCTCCTAGCAAGACATTTTCAAGTGCTCAACCACTATTAATTTGCACCGTGATGCACCTAAAGAAAGGCTTCACGTGGGAAGGGGCGAGATAACTTGCTGCGGCCAAAAGCTGCTGGTGGGATGGGTTTCAAGGATTTTAGGATGTTCAATCAAGCCTTGTTGGCAAGGCAAGCTTGGAGATTGCTGGTCAACCCTGGGAGTCTCCGTGCAAGAGTCTTGAAAGCACGTTACTATCCCAATGGACGGCTAAAGGACACGGTTTTCTCCACAAATGCATCACAAACTTGGCAGTCCATCGTCCATGGGTTGGAGCTTTTGAAACAAGGCCTGATTTGGTGTATTGGTAATGGCAGATCGGTTCGCATTTGGAGGGACCCTTGGATCCCTCACCCCACTGGTCGCCCTCCAATATCGCAACAAGGTAGATGTAGACTGTGAAGGGTCAGCGAATTACTTGATGAAATGGGTGCATGGCGGTCAGACTTACTGCAGCAGTACTTTTTGCCTGTTGACGTCCATCATATCATGAAGATAAAGGCCTCTCCACGGCTAGGCGATGACTTTATTGCATGGGGGGCTGAAGGTACCGGTATCTTCACCGTACGTAGTGCGTACCGGCTGGCACTCGAGGACAAGTTGCGTCCCTCTTCAGTCGCGGCGAGCAGGGCACCGGACGGGCGACGTGCCGTGTGGGCATTTTTATGGAGGTGCCCTGCTCCTCCAAAGGTGCGTGTTTTTGGTTGGCGTGTGGCTACGAATGCTCTCGCAACTTGGGCAAATAAATTTGCACGCCAGATGGAGCTTACTGACGTGTGCCCTCTCTGTGGTCTCGAGCGCGAGGACACGTTTCATGTGTTTTGCAGGTGCCCAAGAGCTGTTGATCTGTGGCAAGCCATGGCGCAAGTTTGGCGGATACCCGATGTTAAATCAATCCGCAATACAGGACCGGAGTGGTTCCTGAATCTCATCGCGGAGTGCGACGAGGGTGACCGCCTCAGAGTCCTCATGCTTATGTGGAGATGCTGGCGCGTGTGTAACGAGATCCAACATGACAAGGCACCGCCACCCATGGAGGTGTCCCGGCGGTTCCTTCAAAGCTACGTCACCTCACTGTTGGGGATCCAACAATACCCGGCCGGGGACTGGGACAAAGGAAAGATGGTCATTCAACTAGAGGGAGCGGAGCAGCCAATATCAAATGTGGACGTAAGCTGGAAGTCTCAGCGCAAGTGGAGCCCGCCTCCGGAAGGTTGGGCGAAGCTCAACGTGGATGGGTCATTCTCACACGAGGATGGAAGGGCCGGTGCCGGCATGATCTTGCGCGGGCACGACGGTGCCATCATTTTCTCTGCATGCCATTCTCTTCGGTCATGCCCGGACCCATTGCACGTTGAGTTGGCCGGGTGCACGGAGGGACTCGGCCTAGCTTTGCAGTGGACGGAGTTGCCGATTATCATGGAGTGTGACAGTATGCAGGCCGTGCAGATGATCAAGGCAAAAGGACCGGATCGTTCCCAGCATGCGATGGTGGTCTCAGAAGTAAAGAATCTTATGGGTACAAGGGAGTGTTGTATTACTCACATCTCTAGAGAGCAAAATAATGTTAGTCATGTGTTAGCAAACTTCGGTCGAACGGAGAACCGTACTGTGGTATGGCTTCGCTCTGGACCTGCTAATGTCCCTAGTCTGTGTAGGGATGAATTCGTGTGCTCTTGAGTAATACAATCCTTTTACCCCCGCAAAAAAAAGAGGCGAGATCCTGGTGCCCAATATTCTACAGAGGTTCGTTGACTCCGATCATTCTAATCTAACCACCTCACCGTCGACGTCCAAGGAATTCTATACCGGCGAGTCCGCACATCCACGCTTCAATAAAAATGAAAACAAAAGGAGGCACGCATGCATGTGTGAGAAAATAACAAGAATTAAGGAGACTACGCGTGTACATTTTTTATATGGCCTCATCAATACGGAAATACACTTTGGTTCCTAGTTGTATCTACACCCTATAAATGAAGAAAATTCAATAATTATGGAACAAGTCAAAATAGTTCAGAAGTTACTTTAGAATAAATTTGATTTTATTTTGCACCAGTATATAAATTTTCCTGAATTAAAAATCAATGTTGATTTCAGGGCAAAAAAAACCAAAATTTATATTATAGGCCACTGTTCACACTAGTTTGTCCGAAAATTTATATTTTTTCCGAAAAGAAGTCGAAGGGGGCTTTTCTTTTTGTGGATTTTTTTTCACAAGTACAATGGAAGATCAAGTTTATTTCAAAAATATATTTGACTTTTTTATTTAATTACATAGCCGGTCCCAAGTCCGGGTAAAGGAGAAGGGTTGTGATAGGCTTGGCGAGCCAATGTAAAAACCCAGTCACTCTTATGGAGATGAAACCCAAAAGATAAGTATGTTGAGATGGATGTGCGGCCACACAAGGAAGGATCGAGTCCGGAATGTTGATATACGAGATAGAGTTGGGGTAGCACCAATTGAAGAGAAGGTTGTCCAACATCATCTGAGAAGGTTTGAGCATATTCAGCGCA
>NC_041393.1:20035319-20042378 GCF_002162155.2 Triticum dicoccoides | reverse complement strand
TAGACCGAATTTGACATGGGAGGAGTCCGTTAAGAGAGATCTGAAGGATTGAAGTATCACCAAAGAGCTAGCTATGGACAGGGGTGCGTGGAAGCTTGCTATCCATGTGCCAGAGCCATGAGTTGGTTGCGAGATTTTATGGGTTTCACCTCTAGCCTACCCCAACTTGTTTGGGACTAAAGGCTTTGTTATTGTTGTTTTATTTAATTACTTTTTCTTTTCTATATAGAGTGTAAATACAGCTAGGAACCAAACGTCCGCGTCCCTCATTGATAAGGCAGGTCGTAGTGGGAGTAACTTACCTACCAATATAACACATCTCAATTTCAAAAAATAAAATAAAAAATATAACACATCTCAAAGCAAATTTGCTGATATGACAATTAATTAATAAGGAGAGATGCTTGTGGTAATATAATATGTTACCGTAACATAATGTATCAAAAACAAAATAAATCTACATTTAAATAAATAAAGACTTGTATGATATCACATATATTACTACCACTATGAAGATAGTAACATAGACTAGTAACATATGCATGTTACTAGTCTAATTTAGTTCCCTTCATGACCAGCTAAGGGACTGGCCGAGAGATGTGAATTAATGCCCCCAACTACCATACCGCCTGTTTTGGGCCATGCTAATATGAGCAGTATTTTTGTGTGCTGAGCAAATCATTACGTACATTAGAGTATTCGTAAAAAAAGCATTAGTATCTTTTCCCCCGGCAAACAAACCATTTCTTGGCCACTGCTTCTACGAGCTCCTGCGTTTGTATGTTTGCTCCATCGAGATGTAGGCCAGAGGCCGCATCAAGCTATGCTCATGGTGCCGTCGATGAATGCAGGAGGAAAAAGAATTCGACACTCTCAATGATTTGATTATAATTTTTTTGTTTTGTATGCATATGTTTGTAAGGATCTGTGATGCTTATTATATGTCCTTCGGCCTTTTCGAAACAAAAACAACAAATCATCTTTTTATATGGACAACAAAACATTTTGTTTTGTGGACAGAAGGAAGCGCCTAAAGGCTGATGGCGGCGGCCGACAGAGTGGAAGGCAGGTGTATGCAAGTCGGGGCTGGCGTCGGAGTGGAGCGGCAGAGGTCCGACATGGCCTAGGCGGCTGAATGGGTGGTACATAGCAGCGCCGGTCTCGAACTATGCGGATACAGAGTAAAGGCGGAGGGACATAGTGAGAAAGGAGGGGCTTTAATTAGGTTTTTATGTTGTCCAGGTACATGGAGACTCTCTGAACGTCTGCAAACCTCCCTAGCTTCGCTTTGGGCAGCTTTGCCTTTGGGTTTGTGAAAATTCAAACGTACGAAATGATCCGTAGATATTTGATGCACGACGATGAACGACATAGAGTATCCGTACCGCGGTGTCTTCAGCAAGACCGCAACAGGCTTTTAACCCCGCTTTATAAATAAAACAACCATCACATCCATACAACAAGTTCAAGTGCCGCACCGAAAATAAAAATAGTTTGCTAGGGCAACAACATAATCACACACAACAAAAGCATAAATTCTTTGAAGAATATATCGTTAAGTGCCCAAAAGCTCAGGCTATCTGCCTGAAGCAAGACACCGTGCGGCAGCTGTTATCTCGTCTATCATGTGGCCAAGTCAATCATGATCCATCATGATCCCTCTGTCTAAAGCCAACTCTCTTTTTTTTTCCTCAAAAAAAAAAAAAAAAGAAGGCGAGCGACCAGCATACATGCAACCCTATAAAAAATCACCATAGTTTTTGCAGGGAGAAAAACCGGCCATAGTCGATGCATCCCGGGTCCAGGCCAGGACCGCCCAGCCCCGAAACGCCGCAACACGTGGCCACGGAGCCCGCAGTTATTGCTACGGGCAATCCTCCTCCTCCTCCTCCGCCGGCGTCGCAGTGACGCGCCGTCCCCGTAGCAGCAGTAGCACCAATAAAAGAGCTTTGATGCGCCGAGCCAGACCTGCTGCAGCTGCTGTATCTACTCTACTAGCAGCAGCCACCATTGCTCCTTCCTTCGTCAAGCTCCCGGCGACCAAGAAGCCACCGGAGCACTCACCGGCAGCCCAGAGGTCAACACTTTGCACCATTGCTTACTTTACTCCACACGGAAAGGGTCTCCGTCCAGATAAATACTCTGTCTTTTCCTTGGCGTCTGTCTGTCTGTCTGTGTGTCTGTTTGTGTGGGGGTTTGGATTTGTTGCTAGCAGTCTCCCATGCTTGGATTTTCATGCGACACCGTCAACTCTTTGCGTTCCAGCGACCACTGAGATTCCCCCTAGAGTAATCTCGTCAGATTTGCGTTCCAGTACGGCTAGTTTTCGTCCATGTCTGTTCTCTGTCTGCTCCTTCTTGGAGCAGAGCGTCTCTTTTCTTGTCCTAACCAGTTTCCCTCCTGTTTCATGGCTGGCGCAGGGCAGAGACAGGAGCTGCTCATCCACCTCCAACCACCACCAGATGGGGATGGGTTCCCTCACAAGTAATCAATCCCCTCCTCAACTTCCTCCTCTGCCACCTCTCGATCGGCAGCCAACTGAACTCCGGGAACGCCATGCTCTGTAACAGGTTCGTCTTGGGCGACGAGCTTGTGCGGGAGTGGGAGCCCGGTATGCTCCGGCCAAGACGCCGCCTCATGCGCTCTGAAGCAGATACTCGACTCCTCCACCTGCACCAACCATCTGGCGGCGACCGGCGTCGCTGCGCTGCTCCTGCTCGCGCTCGCCCTCCAGCTGCTTGTCAAAATTCCACAGAGCAGAGCGTCGGCGCGGCAGCTCGTCGCGCTCAGCCTCAGCTCCCCGCTGCACTTTTCTGCCGTGGTGTTCAACGCCTGCCTGGGTGTGGCTTACCTCGGGCTGGGGCTGTCGATGCTGTGGGGTGGCTCCAGTCAGGACGCTTCTGCTGTTTACCTTCCACACTGGTGGCTTGTGACATTATCCCAGGGACTGAATCTGACCCTTGCTGGCTTCGCCTTCAGCGTCAGGCCTCGGTTTCTTGGGCCGGCGTTCGTTAAATTTTGGCCGGCCTTGCTGACCGTTGACGCGGCGTTTGTCTGCTGTTCTTCGGTTGTTGCTATTGTTGCAGGGAAGATGGTCGCCGTCAAGGGCTGCTTGGATGTTCTGTGCTTGCCAGGTGCAGTTGTCCTCCTCATTTACGGCATTCAGCACAGCCGTGATGAAGAGGGTGATGGAGAAACTGGAAATGGTTTATACAAGCCCCTCAACACAGAGGAGACAGGCGTTGAGGTAGCTGATTCTGAGACTCATCAGGTCACTCCCTTTGCCACTGCTGGATTTTTCAGCGAGATGTGGTTTTCATGGTTGAATCCTCTCATGAAGATGGGCTTTGAGAAGCCCCTTGAGGACAAAGACATGCCACTCTTAGGCACCACAGATCGAGCACACAACCAGTACATGATGTTCATGGAGAAGCTCAATGACAAGAAGCAGTCGCCGGTGCATGCCACACCGTCATTCTTCTGGACTATTGTTTCTTGTCACAAGCGTGCCATCTTGGTCTCGGGTTTCTTTGCTCTGCTCAAGGTTCTCACCTTGTCCACCGGCCCAGTAATTCTCAAGGCATTCATCAATGTGTCACTTGGGAAAGAGACCTTTAAGTACGAAGGCTATGTGCTCGCTGCACTAATGTTCATCTGCAAATGCGGTGAATCACTGTCACAGAGACAGTGGTATTTCCGCACTCGGAGATTAGGATTGCAGGTGAGGTCACTTCTGTCAGCAGCTATTTATAAGAAACAACAGAAGCTATCAAATGCAGCGAAAATGAATCACTCTTCTGGAGAAATTATGAACTATGTGACCGTTGATGCTTACCGGATCGGGGAATTCCCATACTGGTTTCATCAAACATGGACAACAAGTGTTCAGCTTTGCATTGCGCTGGCAATTCTATACAATGCGGTTGGTGCTGCAACTATTTCATCGTTGATTGTCATCATTCTCACCGTACTCTGCAACCTTCCATTGGCCAGACTGCAACACAAATTTCAGAGTAAACTTATGGAAGCACAGGATGTGAGATTGAAGGCCATGTCCGAGTCACTAGTTCATATGAAGGTCTTGAAACTTTATGCATGGGAAGCCCACTTCAAGAAGGTCATCGAGGGGTTAAGGGAGGTTGAGTACAAGTGGTTGCAAGCATTCCAGCTTAGGAGGACATACAATGGTTTCCTGTTCTGGTCTTCTCCTGCTTTGGTTTCGGCTGCGACCTTTGTAACATGCTATCTTTTGAAAATCCCTCTTGATGCTAGCAATGTCTTCACCTTTGTGGCAACTCTACGTCTCGTGCAAGATCCAATTAGGACGATACCGGATGTTATTGCAGTTGTGATACAGGCTAAGGTTGCTTTCACTCGGGTATCAAACTTCCTTGATGCACCTGAGCTAAACGGGCAAGTTAGGAAGAAATACTATGTTGGCGTTGATTACCCTATAGCGATGAATTCGTGTAGCTTCTCGTGGGATGAGGATACATCAAAACCAACTCTAAAGAATATAAATCTGTTGGTCAAAGCTGGAGAAAAGATTGCAATTTGTGGAGAAGTAGGATCAGGAAAGTCGACGCTTTTGGCTGCTGTACTTGGTGAGGTCCCCAAAACTGAAGGAACGGTATGTTTTTTTAGTAACACCATCTTTTCATGAAATATCTGCCATATTCAGAGTTTAGGCATTTAGACATGCTTAGAAAAAACATAGCCTGTTGACAGCAGCATCATGTTCAAAGTTGTTATGTTCGATTTGCAAAGTTTTTATATAAATTATGCCTTACAATATTTGCCAACATGAAGTACTTCAATTCATTTTTCTCATAACATCTTAATATCAAACTCTTGATGTTTGCATAAAACATTTCAGATCCAGATATGCGGGAAAATAGCATATATTTCTCAGAATGCATGGATCCAAACAGGAACCGTGCAAGACAATATTCTCTTTGGATCGTCGATGGACAGGGAAAGATACCACAACACACTCGCGAGGTGCTCTTTGGTCAAGGACCTTGAAATGTTGCCATATGGAGATCGTACTCAAATTGGGGAGAGAGGAGTAAATCTTAGTGGTGGTCAGAAGCACCGCGTCCAGCTTGCTCGTGCACTATACCAAAATGCAGACATCTATCTTCTTGATGACCCTTTCAGTGCTGTTGATGCCCATACAGCCACAAGTCTCTTCAATGTAAGGATCATATTCAGCAGATGCAGATTGTATTACTATTTGGTTGTGAACTGCTTTACAAAGCTCTTTGTAACAGGAATATGTCATGAGTGCTCTATCAGACAAGACTGTTCTTTTGGTGACCCACCAAGTTGATTTTCTACCTGCATTTGACTCCATTTTGGTACCTCCCTCCACTTCGAAAAATTCACCATTTGATGATATTTGTTCCTCTATAATCTATATTTATATGTAACTGGCCTTTTGTTTGTTTGTTTGTTGATGTCATCTAAAACTAGTGGTCGTTTTTGGCAGTTAATGTCAGATGGAGAGGTTATTAGGTCTGCACCTTATCAGGATCTATTGGCAGATTGTGAAGAATTTAAAGACCTTGTAAATGCCCATAAAGATACGATGGGTGTTTCGGATCTCAATAACAACACACACAATCAAAGAGCTAAGGAAGTATCAATCAAGGAGACAGTTGGTATTCATGGAAGCAGATATACAGAGTCTGTGAAGCCATCACCGGAAGATCAACTGATCAAGAAAGAGGAAAGAGAAACAGGGGATGCAGGTGTTAAGCCTTATATGCTTTACCTGCGCCAGAAGAAAGGCTTCCTGTATTTCTCCTTGTGTATGATTTCTCACATAATTTTCATAGCCGGGCAAATATTACAGAATTCATGGATGGCTGCTAATGTCCAAAATCCTCATGTTAGTATGCTGAAGTTAATTTCTGTGTACATTATTATCGGAGCTTGCACAATGATCTTCTTGCTATCAAGATCTTTAGGAGTCGTCGTTCTTGGGATGCAGTCGTCAAGATCCTTGTTTTCCCAGTTACTCAATTCATTGTTCCGTGCACCAATGTCCTTTTTTGATTCTACTCCTCTAGGAAGGATTCTTAGCCGGGTAAGAGTTCTTAATCGAATGTCAAACAAAAAAAAATCCAGTTACGTTTTACACCCAGAGGTTTTCTCATGATGGATTAACTTGTTCTCCTTTCATCTAATGCAGGTCTCTTCAGATTTGAGTATCGTTGACCTTGATATTCCATTTGCCTTCGTGCTGAGCCTTGGTACCAGCTTAAATGCATATACAAATCTAGGGGTATTGGCTGCTGTTACATGGCAAGTTCTATTTGTGGCTGTGCCAATGATAGTTTTGGCAATTAGGTTGCAGGTAATTGGTATAACTTCGTTTCTTTATTGCTAAGCATAATTTCTGTGATTATTTTTATTTCATTCACCAATTGTTGTTCTCTGATTTCCGTTATGTGAGTAATGGAAAGGGGTTATCCCGGCTAAAAAAAATTGTTGTTCTCTGCTGCTATTTTTTGTCTGAGGGTGAATCAGCCTGTTTTTTGTATTCAAAGTTCTCATTAACTGAAACCTGTTATGTTTGGTTATGCAGAGGTACTATCTAGCCTCGGCCAAGGAATTGATGCGGATTAATGGTACAACCAAGTCTGCTCTAGCGAATCACTTAGGTGAATCAATTTCAGGGGCTATAACAATAAGGGCCTTCGAGGAAGAAGATCGTTTCTTTGAAAAAAATTTGGATCTTGTTGACAAGAATGCCAGTCCGTATTTCTATAATTTTGCAGCAACTGAATGGTTAATTCAACGTTTGGAAATAATGAGCGCTGCAGTTCTTTCTTCTTCTGCCTTTGTCATGGCCCTTCTTCCTCAAGGGACTTTTACCCCTGGTAAGCAATTATATAAACACCACGTTGCTTTAAATACTAGACAAAATTGAGTAGCTAGCTTGTTCTATGGCCATCGATGCTTGCAACTGGTTTGCGATAAATGTTAGATGCACTGTAAATGTTGCTACCTTTTCATAGCCTTCTGGCTGAGTTCGGACAAGCTTTTGTTATG
>NC_041393.1:20031698-20035041 GCF_002162155.2 Triticum dicoccoides | reverse complement strand
CCCCCTCATCGTAAATAGATGACGTTTTAGACATGACACGAGGCTCGAACAAACTTACCTTACTGTATGTATAATTGTATATATGTTTGTACAAAACTGGAAGAGAGTTACATTATGAAGATAATGATGAAAATCTAATGAATTTTTTTTGCGGTTGGATAGTATTTTGACCTTACAATCCAAATACTTTTTATATATAATAGCACTCAAAATTATAAAAGTTTGACCGAATGCTTTCTAGAATATCATGTATTTATTTAATATTTCAAGAAAATTATACTTGCCGTGTTCTGCCAGGCAGAATTGGGGAATATAAAACACTGTACATTTCTCAAGCTACCATGTTCTGAATATTATACTTGCCATGTTCTGATGATTTTATGGATATGTTTGTATCTCTTATGAAAATTCAGTTCTAGTCCTAATGCTTATGTGCCATTGTCAACTAATATCTGAATATTAACATTACAAATAGCCGAGTTTATTATTTCCTTGCTTTCATACCTGCACAGGTTTTGTTGGAATGGCATTGTCATATGGTCTTTCTTTAAATACGTCATTTGTTTCCTCTATTCAAACCCAATGCAACATTGCAAATCAAATAATCTCGGTGGAACGGGTGAGCCAGTACATGGACATACCAAGTGAAGCAGCAGAAGTCGTTGAGGAAAATCGACCGTTACCAGATTGGCCCCAAGTTGGCGATGTGGAGCTTAGAGATTTGAAGGTAATAAATTCTAAATATTTACATGTACACCATACAAGGTAAAATCTCGATTAACACTTATTACAAATTTATGTGAATTATTTTCATTCAACAGATCAGGTATAGGAAAGATGCCCCCCTTGTACTACATGGAATTACTTGCAGGTTTGAAGGTGGAAATAAGATTGGTATAGTTGGTCGAACGGGAAGTGGCAAAACAACTTTGATTGGTGCATTGTTTCGCCTTGTTGAACCTGCTGAAGGGAAAATAATTATAGACTCTGTGGATATCAGTACGATAGGCTTACATGACCTGCGTTCTCGTTTGGGTATCATTCCACAAGATCCAACACTTTTCCAGGGTACAATAAGATACAATCTAGACCCGCTTGGGCAATTCTCAGATCAACAAATATGGGAGGTAAGATGCACACAGCTAACCATGTTGCTTTTTCTCAACTTAACCCAATGATCAGATAAGACCGAAAGAACCTGATATAATGTTTAATCATGAGTCAGTCCTATTTTAGTACTGCAGCAATCAGCTCAATTAGTTTGATATATAACATAATAATTTCAGAAAGCTCAGCACATTATCGAAATGGGGCGAATAAATTGTTTTTAATAACGATGGTTGTGTGTGTCACTTGATTCAGGGTTGGGGGATATCCTCCATTTCAAAAACAATATGAATTAGGGGGATATCAAATAACATTTTGTCTTTCTCATAAAAAAACTAGATTGCCAGGAGGAACTAGATAACTTTCCACTGATCAAAGAAATAGTACAGCCGCACCTCGCACCAACTGAGCCAGGCTTAGGGCCCGCTTTCTTATTTTATGGCATATGTACATTTAAAAGAAATAACTAAAGTGGTTACTCCATTTGTTACTATGCTGCAGGTTCTTCACAAATGTCAACTTCTTGAAGCTGTCCAGGATAAGGAACAGGGATTAGATTCACATGGTAGGAAACATCACTTCATCTATACCTTGGTTTCTGGAGTTCATTTTCTAAAAATAAAAAACTGGGTAAACAGAAAACTCTGCTCTAATCATTTCAGAAATTCAAAATAGGTGTGAGTATACATCTGCAGTAAATATGTCAGACTGTTAATAGTCCTAGGCATATTATGTCTAAAGAAAACTTAAAAATTGGTAAACAGAAAACTCTGCTCTAATCCTTTTTCTAGCATGATGTTTGGAAGTATCTCAATCACAGTACTGACCAAGATCTGGTTATAATAGTTGTGGAAGACGGGTCAAACTGGAGCATGGGCCAAAGGCAGCTCTTCTGTTTGGGACGTGCGCTTCTGAGAAGGTGCCGTATCTTAGTTCTTGATGAAGCCACAGCCTCTATAGACAATGCAACAGACGCTCTCCTTCAGAAAACTATCCGGACAGAATTCAAACATTGCACCGTTATTACGGTTGCCCACCGTATACCGACAGTCATGGACTGCGATATGGTACTTGCAATGAGCGACGGTACGTTTCTCCTGCCGGCAACTTATAAGAAATACTCCCTCTGTAAACTAATATAAGAGTGTTTAGATCACTACTTTAGTATTCTAAATGCTCTTATATTAGTTTACGGAGGGAGTACAATGTTTTTTTAGAATGCCAAATGTGCTATACTAATGGGTTCAATACTTTCAGGGAAACTAGTGGAGTTTGACAAACCTACGAAGCTCATGGAAACTGAAGGATCTCTCTTCCGCAAGCTGGTCGAGGAGTACCGGTCACACACATCGAACACAGATATTTAGAAGAGAGAGATTGTCGATTTCATTTGTTTGCTTGCTGCAGTTATCCAGGTGATAAAACATAAACCAGCTTTTGGAAAAGAGATATGCTTGCCTCCACAAAAAAGAACACACAGTAATTATCCTATGCTTAATGCCTTCAGAGGAATTCATCTACTTGGTGCCCGAAGAGAAGACAGTGCCATCTGTCAGTTGTCGTCTTAATATTTCTTTTGCTATCTATTTATTGCTACCTGAAATCCTGTGCGATACACAGTGGACCGTCGCTGCCCTTCAGAGTCTCTGAAGCTGAACAGAGTACGTCCTGAAGATTTCCTTGCTCCAACAAATGGGAGGGGACTTCAAATCCGCAACCCTGCTGACCGCGCTGATCAGCAGAATCTTTTCTCGACTAGCTATTCGCTTGCGCATCATTTGTAGCAGCTTGGCAGTTTTTATGCTGAATCCAATGACTTTATAAATGAGGTTTCACGTGATTGGTGTCAGTTTTGTATGCTTTGATGTATTTCTCCAGTGAAAAGCAGCTTGATTTTGTCGTTAACAACTGTTTATATTGCGATGCACATACGTAGTACTCCCTCCTTTCTAAATATATATGAGTCTTTTTAGAGATTTCAATATGAAATGAATCTACACTCTAATAAGATACGTCAGGACCGTGTCTTACGGAGTAAAAATGAGTGAATATACACTCTAAGATACAAACATATACAATATGAACTACATACGGAGCAAAAATGAGTGAATCTTTAGTTGCCAGTAAATAGTTGGAGATTCGGTTTGTCTCCTCAAAAGATCAAGTTTCTGATGGCTTTACAAAAGCCTTGCCGCCAGGACCATTCGAACAATTTAAACGTAATCTCAACTTAAAA
>NC_041393.1:19974658-20031354 GCF_002162155.2 Triticum dicoccoides | reverse complement strand
TCCCGTATGATGTAATTTGGCGTGTGCCTTGTGTCCCACGGCTGTGGTTGCTAGGAGTAGGTAGCTAGAGATACTACTCTTTGGTTTAATCTCTATCTCTTATCTCTAGCCTATGTAATCTCCAGAGTCTGTTAGGCCCCTGGCTGGCGCACCCTTGTAATCTCTATCGAGGCTTCCCCCTCGCTCATCTCATATCAATATAAGTATATAACCAACGTGGGCTCTCTGTACGAGAGTTGAGACACCACCATCGTTTACATATACATATACATCCGTACGTAATTTATATTAAATCTCTAAAAAGATTTGTATTTAGAAACGAAGGAAGTACTTCATCCGTCCCAAAATAACTGCCTCAAGCTTAGTATAACTTTGTACTAAAACTAGTACAAAGTTGAGACACTTATTTTTGGAACGGAGGGAGTATTTGTTTTGGGAAATGATTAGAATCAATTGGCCGATCACGCGTAGCATTCCGCCATTTGTGCAGCCGTCTGATCAAAGTTCCATAACAGTGCACATCATACATCTTAGTGCAACACAATAGGTGTTGCAGAACACCTAGTTGCAACACGCTAAATGTTGCCAAACCCTTGAGTCTTCCGTCTAGATCGAACCGGGAGCCGTGACACCAATTCTCCTAACTCAATCCGTGCGTGACGCGTTCCTTTGCCACCTTTAACAATTTTTCTGCAATATCATCTGTGTTGCAGAAGCCCTTTCGCAACAACACCCATATTGCAAAGAAAGTTAGACGAAAAAATATCTGCAACATCATCTGTGCTGCAGAAGTCGTTCCGCGACAACACCCATGTTGCAAAAAAAGTTAAGACGGGAAAAATAATCATTCTGTAACAGAACCTCTGTTGCAAATGTTTCTGCAATATATGGTCTTTTGCAAAGAAGGATTCTGCAACAATGCCTTTGTTGCAATGGTGAGGAAAGATCCATGCCGCTTGATACGCCGGATCAAACGACTGTCGAGGCAGCGGATCCGCCGGCCAATGCGTAGCGCCGCCCATTTGTTTTTGGATGTACACTGGATATAAAGCATTGTAGTATCTATCATTCATGACAAGACCGCCAATAGAAACCATTCAGCAGGCATTCAATGTTAGAGTTGAATCACTCAACTGCCCCCACTCAACTGCCCCCTCTTACTGAGATGCTTCACACACTCTCAAATAGACATGGGCATGGATGGGTCTGGCTTGGCATTCTGGCCGGGCTCGGGCTCGTTTTGTAGCCTGTAAGGTAGGTCGGGCTGAGCTTATCTTTTCAAGATTTTGGGTTGGGTTTTTGGGCTTTGGATAGAACTTATAGTGCAAGTATTGAAATGGAGCAACTAGTTAATGAGCGCTTCTTTGGAAGCCTCGCAACGATCAACGCCACTTGGCACGCTCTCAGCAATTCGCCACGTGTCACGCTCTGGACGCTCCCTTCGAATTTTATTTATTTTTTATTTTTCTGCACGCGTTTTTGGCTTTTTAAACGTTTCTTTTCCCTTTTTTTGACGTTTTAGTTTTCCACCGGTCTGGCTTAGCTTTCGATCTTTGCGCGAAAAAATACATTTTTTTCTTTTGCGAGAGGTACGGTTTTACTTTCGCGAGAGTCACGGCCGTTGTTAGTGCATCTAGTGCCACCCCTAGTTGGTTTTGGAGTATTGACGACAAACTTGATTGAGGGACTAATATGTTTGTGAAAATTGCAGGATAACACAGGTAGTAGTCCCATATTGATTCGATTTACCTACCAGAGATGACCCTAAAAATGTGTGAAGACATTGAAGACAATGGTGGTCTGTGAAGACATTCACATTGAAGATTATGACAAGAGAAGACATCGCGTGAAGACTATGGAGTGCGAAGACATAGTTGTTTCGTAGTTTCCTTTTCTTCTTTGTTGAGTCATAGGTACCACCGTACTGTTAAGTGGGGTCCAAGTGAACAAAGTCAGAGTGACTGATATGATGCTCAACCAAATCCTATGTCTTCAAGCGAAGACAATGAGAGCAAATCTTATCGAGAGCTGGATGAGTCAGCTTGGCTTGTAGCCCAAGCTAAGCTGCCGCGTGTGTTTGAAATCTGACCGTTGGACATGTGTCAGTTCCTTAGTGACCCAGGGTCATTTTGGACAAATCAGGTCGGGTTGCCTCCTGGCTATAAATAGCCCACCCCCTACACCATAAATTGGTGGCTGCTCAGAGTTAGTGCATGGCTTTTGTCGTTTGAGAGCAACCCACCTCCAAAGCTTTTGAGAGAGAATCCTTGCGAGGACAAAGCCCCAAAACACCCAGAGCCAAAGAGTGTTAGGCATCACTGAAGTCTTTCTGTCCGCGTGATCTGAAGACTTATTACACTTGAGGAATGTGAATCCTCCAGCCGGTTAGGCGTCACGTTCTGAGCATCCAAGAGTCATTGTGGATCACCGGTGAACGAAGTCTGTGAAGGTTTGGAAGTCTCCCTTGAAGACTTACCAGAGTAATTGGGCAAGGACTAAGTGTTCTTAGCTCAAGGGGAATAAGGTGAAGACAAGGTCTTCTGAGTTGAATCTCAGCCTCCCTAACCAGACGTATAGTTGTCACAGCAACTGGAACTGGTCCAACAAATCCCTTGTCCTCTCCGAGCAACTGGTTCTATCCTACCTCTCTCACCTTACAGTTTGTCTTTGTGAAGTCTTTGCCCACTTGCCTCATCTGATTGACTTCACTGTGTGAAGACTGTTGCTTGTTTGGCTTCATACTATCTTCCATCCTGATCCATACTACATAGCTGCTCATAGTCTTCGTGCTTTCACTACATTACTTACTTGACTATGGCTTGTCTAGTGTAGTCTACCTTCCGCTGCATATCAATAGGTTCATTTATATTGTTTGTCTTCAAAGCACCCCTGTTTTGAAGACTTTCATAAAAATCGCATATTCACCCCCCTCTAGTCGAATACTAGCACTTTCAATTGGTATCAGAGCAAGGTGCTCCCTTGTTCTGTGTGATTCGGTTTAACCACCCGGAGTTTAGCTATGTCGACTGTAGGGATAATCAAGGTCTCCGCTGCGTGCCCTGTCTTCGATGGCACTGATTACCCCTACTAGAAGAATAAGATGTGTATGCATCTTGAAGCCATTGAAGTTGATCTCTGGTATGTCGTCAAGAACGGCGTTCCCAAGACTGGTGAAGGTGTCACTCCTGCTGATGTCAAGAAGTTCGTCCAACTGGACTCAACTGCCAAGAATATCATCTGTGGTCATCTGACCAAAGGGCTGTATGGTCGTGTGAGTGCTTTGGATACTGCGAAGCTAGTCTGGGACTGGCTCTCCAAGGTCAACGAAGGCGTCTCAACACAAAGAGATTCAAGGATCAGTGTTCTTCACAATCTCTTCAACCGCTTCCAGAGAAATGACAATGAGAATGTCCATCTCACATTTGATCGTCTCACTGATATCACCAATGAGCTTCATGCTCTCGGCACCACTGAGATCACCAAGCATGAAATCGCCAAGACACTGCTGAGATCTCTTGACAGCTCGTTTGACACCCTGGCCCTGATGATTCAAGAACGTCCCGATTTCAAGACTCTCGATCCGTCTGACATACTTGAGAGGCTCAACACACATGAGTTCCAGCTATCTAAGAAAATAGATATCTATGGTCCCAACTATGGCCGTACTCGTGCTTTGAAGGCAAAGGTTGTTTCCTCATCTGAAGAAGAATCTGACTGCAGTTCTGAGGATCCTGAAGATATTGGAAAGGAGCTTGCTATGCTTGTGAAGAAGTTCCAGAAGTTCTCCAAGAAGAAAGACTTTAAAAAGTCTTCAAGATCTAGCTCTAGAAATGATGAAGCTTCATCATGCGATCCCAAGAAGAGAACTTGCCACAAGTGCAAGAAACCTGGTCACTACATCTCTGAGTGTCCACAGTGGGACAATGAGACAAAGAAGAAGAAGAAGAAGAAGAGCAAGAAATATGATTCTGATGACAACAACAAGAAGAAGAAATACTCGAAGTCTTCTTCCAAGGCTTCATCAAAATCTTCATCACACAAGACAAGCTCATCAAGCAAGGGTCGTGCTTTTATTGGCAAGGAGATGGATTCAGAGGAGGATCGGGGTCTGCATCTGAGGAGGCAGAGGTGGTGTCTAAAGAGGAATCTGATTCTGGAGTAGTAAGCCTGGCTCTAGCTTCTACATACGTCGCCAAGTCCATCTTCAACACTAAAGACAATGGCCTCGTCACCAACGCTGATGCCAAGGATGAGGACGACTCTGCTCCCACCTACTGCTTCATGGCACGTGGTGCCAAGGTAAACTCACGCGATGCTTACTTTCAAACATCAAGTGAAGATGACTCTGCATGTGAATCTAAACCCAGCTACAAAACACTTGCTAAAATTGCAACTGAACAACAGAATGCTATGGAACATATTCAAAAGTTGTTAGACAAAAGCGATGACCTGTTGGATGCGGAAATGACCCGAACTCAGTCCTTAATTGAAGACACTAAAAAATCTTCATGTTAAGTATCAGGAACTTGAAAGTCGTCATGAAACGCTCTCAACTTCTCATGAAAGGCTCTCCTATGATTATCTTCAAAGGAAGCAAGAGCTTGAGAAATTGAGATCGGCTCATGAAGATCTTCAAAAAGAGAATGAGTCACTCCGCGCTCAACAAATCAGTTCCGCTCAGGAAGGATTTGAACCACCATGTCTAAAATGTCTTGAGAGTGATAATGTTGTCTCTGTTGCTGAATGTTCAACTGCTGCTACTGTTGCAATATCTTCAACTACTAATGTGGTAACTAACCCCTCTGCTGAGGACACCACTACTATTGTTGATGAGAATGCCAGGTTGAAGTCATTACTTCAGACAGGAATGTACAAAAGTCTCAAAGGGCATCAGACATTATGTGATGTCCTCAAAAAAAAACAGATTCTAAACTGAAACCCTAGGAAAGAGGGTGTTGAGTTCGAGAGGAAAATGAATGTTGATGGTTCTTAGTGGATGCCTGAGCAGTACCCCAAAACTGAAGGAAATATGCCCTAGAGGCAATAATAAAGTTGTTATTTATATTTCCTTATATCATGCTAAATGTTTATTATTCATGCTAGAATTGTATTAACCGGAAACTTAGTACATGTGTGAATACATAGACAAACAGAGTGTCAGTAGTATGCCTCTACTTGACTAGCTCATTAATCAAAGATGGTTAAGTTTCCTAGCCATAGACATGAGTTGTCATTTGATGAACAGGATAGCATCATTAGAGAATGATGTGATTGACTTGACCCATTCCGTTATCTTATCACTTGATTGTTTAGTATGTTGCTATTGCTTTCTTCATGACTTATACATGTTCCTATGACTATGAGATTATGCAACTCCCGAATACCGGAGGAACACTTTGTGTGCTACCAAATGTCACAACGTAACTGGATGATTATAAGGGTGCTCTACAGGTGTCTCCGATGGTGTTTGTTGAGTTGGCATAGATCGAGATTAGGATTTGTCACTACGATTGTCGTAGAGGTATCTCTGGTCCCTCTCGATAATGCACATCACTACAAGCCTTGCAAGCAATATGACTAATGAGTTAGTTACTGGATGATGCATTATGGAACGAGTAAAGAGACTTGCCGGTAACGAGATTGAACTAGGTATTGAGATACAAACGATCAAATCTCGAGCAAGTAACATACCGATGACAAAGGGAACAACGTATGTTGTTACGCGGTTTGACCGATAAAGATCTTTGTAGAATATGTGGGAGCCAATATGAGCATCCAGGTTCCACTATTGGTTATTGGCCGGAGACATGTCTCGGTCATGTCTACATAGTTCTCGAACCCATAGGGTCCGCACGCTTAAGGTTCGGTGACGATCGATATTATGAGTTTATGTGTTTTGATGTACCGAAGGTAGTTCGGAGTCCCGGATATGATCATGGGCATAACGAGGAGTCTCGAAATGGTCTAGACAAATATTGATATATTGGACGACTATATTCGAACACCAGATGAGTTCCGGGGGTCACCAGATATTTATCAGAGTGCCGGGAGGTTATCGGAACCCCCGGGGGATCTAATGGGCCAACATGGGCCTTGTGGGAGAGAGGAGAGGCCTAGGGCTGGTCGCGTGCCCCCCCTTGGGAGTCTGAATTGGACAAGGAGGGGGGCGGCACCCCCTCTTTCCTCCCTCTCTCCCTCTCCTTCCTTTCCCCTTCCTCCTTCCTAGTTGGACTAGGAAAGGGGAGTCCTACTCCCACTAGGAGGAGGACTCCCCCTCTCCTTGGCGCGCCCCAAGGCCAGGCTTGCCTCCCCCTTGCTCCTTTATATACGGGGGCAGAGGGGCACCCCAAAGACACACAAGTTGATCATTGATCTCTCTTAGCCGTGTGCGGTGCCCCCCTCCACCATAATCCACCTCGGTTATATCATTGCGGTGCTTAGGCGAAGCACTGCGTCAGTAGCATCATCATCACCGTCATGCTGACGAAACTCTCCCTCGACACTTTGCTGGATCGGAGTTCGTGGGACTTCACCGAGATGAACATGTGTAGATCACGGAGGTGTCGTACGTTCGGTACTAGGATCAGTTGATCGTGAAGACGCACGACTACATCAGCCGCGTTGTCATAACGCTTCTGCTTTCGGTCTACGAGGGTACGTGGACAACACTCTTCCCTCTCGTTGCTATGCATCACCATTATCTTGCGTGTGCGTAGGAATTTTTTTGAAATTACTACATTCCCCAACAAAAACCACATGGGTTGCTGCTAAGGAACCTTCAGTGGACCCATCTACCTTATCTGGCTTCACTAATGCTAACCAAATTATCATTGATGAATCCTTTGATGCAAACTATAAA
Organism: Triticum dicoccoides; assembly: GCF_002162155.2. NCBI lineage: Eukaryota > Viridiplantae > Streptophyta > Magnoliopsida > Poales > Poaceae > Triticum > Triticum dicoccoides. The sequence goes on along the minus strand of NC_041393.1, from coordinate 20,024,495 downwards.
CTATTCAGGAATCAGAATGGTGAAGTGTTTGGCAGGTATATTGGTACTACTGCAGGAATGGACCACCTCCTAAGAAGATCTGGGTACCCAAGCATTGTCTCTAAAGTCTTCCCGTGAATGTCGTCATGACACCACCAGGGAAGAAGACAAATCCCAGACCAAAGGCTTCATATGGTCCAAAGGCTTCATACAAACAGAGGACTCACCTGAGTCACCCTAACGCCAATGTTTTGCATGGAAATCATACCCAGACTTTTGAATACGAGCTTGTTTCGTCAAACCGCTATGTTCATAAGTCTAAGAACTTTTCTGCTTATTCTTATGAGTATTATTCTCCTCCTGCAAGGCTATTTGCTAGGGCTCCAAAGCCGAAGTTCTCAGATGTTGCACTTAGACTCATTGCTTCTAAGCCACCCCTGAAGATGTGGGTGGTTAAGAAAACTTAACTCTCTTTGCAAGGAAAGGTCTCCAGCCAGAAATCAAAGGCGTCTGATGTTTATGCTGGGGACCTTAAACATCTTGTGGGATGCAAGATAAAATGTCCGAATGGTCTTACTATGTATTTCTTCCCGGGATTCCTTGACACTCATCCTATCTATCCTAACCAAGATCTGAACTTCCATGTTCCGCTTGTTTGTCAAATGTTTCTGCTTCACAACTCTCTTGGCGAAGCCTATCCCCCAAACTGTACTGTAGGCTATGACACCTCAAGCTTCAGAATGGATTATGGATAGTGGTTGCACCAACCACATGACTGGTGATCGAAGTCTTCTGATGGATTCAACTCTTCGCCCGTCTGATAAAAGTCATATCACATTTGCTGACACTGGTAAAAGTCAGGTATTGGGTCTTGGTAGAGTTGCAATCTCAAAGGATCAGCACATGGATAAAGTGATGCTTGTTGAATCCCTTGGTTTCAACTCAATGTCTGTATCAATGCTATGTGATTTGAACATGATTGTGATATTTGGAAAATATCGTTGCCCTTGTCCTTATGGAATCTAACAAATCTCTAGTCTTTGAAGGGTATCGAAAAGATGATCTATAAATGGTAGATTTCTCAGCAGGACCACAACTTGCCGTATGTCTTCTAGCAAAAGCTTTAGAGTGGTGGCTCTGGCATCAGAGGCTAGGACATGCAGGCATGAGGAACTTGTACACTCTCGCAAAGAAGAAGCATGTCGTGGGCATCGAAGACGTCAAGTTCAAGAAGGACCATCTGTGTGGTGCCTGTGAAGCTGGGAAGATGACTAGGGCCAAGCATTCCTCAAATACAATCATGATGACATCTCAACCCTTCGAGCTTCTTCACATGGATTTATTCGGCCCTACTCACTACTCTACTCTAACTAGCACTGCTTGTCTCTATGGTTTCGTTATTGTTGATGATTACCCAAGATATACATGGGTGCATATAATTCTCTATCAGACTGAAGTACAGGATGTCTTCAGACGATTCGCCAATCGTGCCATGACGAACTATGACGTCAAGATCAAGCACATCAGAAGTGACAATGGCACAGAAATCAAGAACACCGGCCTCGACACTTATCTTGATACACTGGGCATCACTCATGAGTTCTCTACTCCTTACACACCTCAGCAGAATGGCATCGTGGAGCACAAGAATAGAACCCTCATCGGGATGGCTTGGACGATGCTTGATGAGTACAAGACTCCAAGAAAGTTCCGGCCTGAAGCCATTGATACTGCATGCCATGTCATCAACCGTGTTTATCTTCACAAGCTTCTAAAGAAAACATCATATGAGCTGCTAACTGGTAAGAAACCAAACGTCAGTTACTTTAGAGTATTTGGTGCTAGGTACCGGATCAAGGATCCACATCACACTTCAAAATTTGCACCGAAAGCACATGAAGGTTTTATGCTTGGATACGAAAATGATTCGCACTCCTACAGAGTCTTCAACCTCTTTCACTATAAAGTGGTTGAAACTGTGGATGTGCGGTTCGATGAGACTAACGGGTCGCAAAGAGAGCACCTTCCAAATGTGCTAGATGAAGTCCCTCCTAGTGAATCTATCAAGCTCATGGGCACTGGAGAAATCATACCTTCAGAAGCTCAGGCTGAAGACGAATGATACGTCTCCAACGTATCTATAATTTTTGATTGTTCCATGCTATTATATTACCTATTTTGGATGTTTAATGGGCTTTACTATACACTTTTATATTATTTTTGGGACTAACCTCTTAACCGGAGGCCCAGTCCAAATTGTTGTTTTTTTGCCTATTTTAGTGTTTCGCAGAAATGGAATATCAAATGGAGTCCAAACAGAATGAAACCTTCGGGAGAGTTATTTTTGGAACAAACGCAATCCAGGAGACTTGGAGTGGATGTCAGGGAAGCAACGAGGTGGCCACGAGGGTCCAGGGCGCGCCCTACCCCCTGGGCGCGCCCCCACCCTCGTGGGCCCCTCGTGGCTCCCCTGGCCGACTTCTTTCGCCTATATATACTCATATACCCTGAAAACATCCAGGAGCACAATAGATCGGGAGTTCCGCCGCCGTAAGCCTTTGTAGCCACCAAAAACCAATTGGGACCCTGTTCCGGCACCCTGCCAGAGGGGGGATTCCTCACTGGTGGCCATCTTCATCATCTCGGCGCTCTCCATGATGAGGAGGGAGTAGTTCACCCTTGGGGCTGAGGGTATGTACCAGTAGCTATGTGTTTGATCTCTCTCTCTCTCTCTCTCTCTCTCTCGTGATCTTGATTTGGCACGATTTTGATGTATCACGAGCTTGTAAGTGCATCTAGTGCCACCCCTAGTTTGGTTTTGGAGTATTGACGACAAACGTGGTTGAGGGACTAATGTGTTTGTGAGAATTGCAGGATAACACAGGTATTAGTCCCTCCTTGATTCGGTTTACCTACCGGAGATGACCCCTAAAAATGTATGAAGACATTGAAGATAATGGTGGTACGTCAAGACATTCACACTGAAGACTATGACATAAGAAGACATTGAGTGAAGACTATGGAGCGCGAAGACTTAGTAGTTTTGTTGTTTCTTTTCTTCTTTGTTGAGTCATAGGAACCACCACACTGTTAAGTGGGGTCCAAGTGAACAAAGTCAGAGTGACTGAACTGATGCTCAACCAAATCCTATGTCTTCGAGCAAAGACAATGAGAGCAAATCTTATCCAGAGTCGGATAAGTCAGCTTTACTTGTAGCCCAAGTCAAGATGTCGCATGTGTTTGAAATCTGACCGCTATGACACGTGTCAGTTCCTTAGTGACCCAGGGTCATTTCGGACAAATCAGGTTGGGTTGCCCAGTGGCTATAAATAGCCCACCCCCTACACCATAAATTGGTGGCTGCTCAGAGTTAGATACGGCTTTTGTCGTTTGAGAGCAACCCACCTCCGAAGCCTTTGAGAGAGAGAGAATCCTTGCGAGGACAAAGCCCAAACCATCCAGAGCCCAGAGAGTGTTTGGCATCACTGAAGTCTTTCTGTCCGCGTGATCTAAAGACTTGTTACACTTGAGGACCGTGAATACTCTAGCCGGTTAGGTGTCGCATTCTGAGCATCCAAGAGTCATTGTGGATTGCCGGTGAACGAAGTCTGTGAAGGTTTGGAAGTCTACCTTGAAGACTTACCAGAGTGATTGGGCGGGGACTGTGTGTCCTTAGCTAAAGGGGAATAAGGTGAAGACGCAGTATTCTGAGTTGAATCTCAGCCTCCCTAACCAGACGTACAGTTGTCACAGCAAGTGGAACTAGTCAAACAAATCCTTGTCTTCACAACACACTGGTTCTATCTCTTACTCTCCTTACTTACAGTTTGTCTTTGTGAAGTCATTGCCTGATTGCTCTATCTATTTGACTTCACTGTGTGACTACTTGTTCTGATTGGCTTCATACTATCTTCCACCTTGATCCTTATTACCTAGCTGCTAATAGTCTTCATGCTTTCACTTCATTGAATACTTGACTATGGTTTGTCTAGTGTAGTCAACCTTCCGCTGCATACGAATAGTGTTGTTTCTCCTGTTTGTCTTCGAAACTCGCATGTTTTGAAGACGTTCATAAAATCGCCTATTCACCCCCCTCCAGTTGATAACTAGCACTTTCAATTGGTATCAGAGCAAGGTACTCCCTTGTTCTATGTGATTCGGTTTAACCACCTGGAGTTTCAGCTATGTCGACTGCAGGGATAATCAAGGTCTCCGCTGCGTGTCCCATCTTTGATGGCACTGAATATCCCTACTGGAAGAATAGCATGCGCATGCATCTTGAAGCCATTGATGTTGATCTGTGGTATGTCAAGAATGGCGTTCCCAAGACTGGTGAAGGTGTCACCCCCACTAATGGGAAGAAGTTCATTCAACTAGACTCTACCGCCAAGAACATCATCTGTGGTCATCTGACCAAAGGGCAGTATGGCCGTGTTAGCGCTCTGGAAACGTCGAAGCTAGTCTGGGACTGGCTCTCCAAGGTCAATGAAGGTGTCTCAACACAGCGTGATCAACGAATCAGTACTCTTCGCAACCTCTTCAACCGTTTCAAAAGGCACGACAACGAGAACGTTCAGCTCACGTTTTATCGCCTCACTGATATCACCAATGAGCTCAGTGCACTCGGAGCAACTGATATTACAAAGCATGAAATTGCGAGGACATTGTTGAGATCACTCGATAGCTCATTTGACACCTTAGCCCTGATGATACAAGAACGCCCTGATTTCAAGACACTCGATCCGTCTGACATACTCGAGAGGCTCAACACACATGAGTACCAGCTATCTGAGAAACGAGATATCTATGGCCCCAACTACGGCCGAACTCGTGCCTTGAAGGCAAAGGCTACTGCTTCCTCATCTGGAGAAGAATATGACTGCAATTCTGATGATCCTGAAGACATTGGAAAGGAGCTTGCTATGCTTGTGAAGAAGTTCCAGAGATTCACCAGGAAGAAAAACTACAGAAAGTCTTCACGTTCCAGCTCAAGGGATGATGAAGCTTCCACCCATGACAACAAGAAAAGAACTTGTCACAAGTGCAAGAAACCTGGCCACTACATCTCTGAATGTCCACAGTGGGACAATGAGAAGAAGAAAAAGAAGAACAAAGAATATGATTCTGATGACAAGAAGAAGAAGAAATCCTCAAAGTCTTCTTCCAAATCTTTCTCTAAGTCTTCATCACACAAGAAGAGCTCACCAGGCAAGGCACGTGCTTTTGTTGGCAAGGAAATGGATTTAGAGGAGGAGTCTGCTTCTGAGGAGGAAGTGGTGGAGTCTGAGGAGGAGTCTGACTCTGGTATCGCAAGTCTGGCTCTAGCTACAGCCTACGTCGCCAAGTCCATCTTCAACACTGAAGACAATGACTCCGTCACCAACACTAATGACGAGAATGACTCGACTCCCACCTACTGCTTCATGGCACGTGGTGCCAAGGTAAACTCTTGCGATGCTTACTTTCAAACATCAAGTGAAGATGACTCTGACGGTGAATCCAAACCCAGCTACAAAACACTTGCTAAAATTGCAACTGAACAATAGAAAGCTATGGAACATATTCAAAAATTGTTAGACAAAAGCGATGACCTATTGAATGCGGAAATGACTAAGACTCAGTCCTTAATTGAAGACATAAAAAATCTTCATGTTAAGTACCAGGAACTTGAAGGTCGTTATGAAACCCTCTCAACATCTCATGAAAAGCTTTCCTATGATTATCTTCAAAGGCAGCAGGAACTTGAGAAATTGAGATCGGATCATGAAGATCTTCAAAAGGAGAACAAGTCACTCCGCGCTCAACAGATCAGTCCTGCTCAGGAAGGATTTGAACCACCATGTTTAAAATGCATTGAGCGTGATAATGCTGCTTCTGTTGCTGGATGTTCTACTGCTCCTGTTGCAATATCTTCAACTTCCGATGTGGTAACTAACCCCTCTGTTGAGGATACCACTACTATTGCTGATAAAAATGCCAGGTTGAAGACACTGATTGAGACAGGGATGTACAAAAGCCTCAAAGGGCATCAGACATCATGTGATGTCCTCAAAAAGCAGATTCTGAACCGAAACCCTAGAAAAGAGGGTATTGGGTTTCAGAGGAAAATGAATGTTGATGGGTCATACTGGAAGCCTGAGCAATACCCCAAAACCACATGGGTTGCTGCAAAGGAACCTTCAGTAGATCCATCCACCTTATCTGGTTTCACTTGTGCTAACCCTATTATCATTGATGAATCCTTTGATGCAAACTATAAACTGTTTAAGGATCAGAATGGTGAAGTGTTTGCCAGGTATATTGGTACTAACTGCAGGAATGGACCGCCTATGAAGAAGATCTGGGTACCTAAAGAGCGTATTGAGAATCTTCCTATGAATGTCATCCTGACACCACCAAGGAAGAAGACAAACCCCAGACCTATGGCTTCATATGGCCCAAAGGCTTCATACAGATACAGGACTCACCCGAGTCACCCTAACGCCAATGTTTTGCAGGGAAACCATACTCAGACTGATGAATATGAGCGTGTGTCTTCAAAGCGCTATGTTCATAGAACTAAGAACTTTTCTGCTTATTCATATGAGTATTGTTCTTATCCTGCAAGGCTATTTGCTAGGGCTCCAAAGCCAAAATTCTTAGATGCTGCACTTAGACTCATTGCTTCTAAGCCACTCCTAAAGATGTGGGTGGTTAAGAAGAACTAACTTTCTTTTGCAGAGAAAGGTCTCCAACCGGAATTCAAAGGCGTCCGATGCTATTGCTGGAGACATAAAACACATTTTGGGACGCAAGATCAAATGCCTAAATGATCTTACTATGTATTTCATATCTGAATCGCTTGCCTGTCATACTATCAGTCCTAACCTTGATCTAAGCTTTGATAATCCTCTTGTGCATCAAATGTTATGCTTCGCAACGCTCTTTGTGAAGCCTATCCTCCTAACTGCACTATAGGCCACGACACCTCGTGCTTCGGAATGGATTATGGACAGTGGATGCACTAATCACATGACTGGCGATCGAAGTTTTCTGATGGATTCAACGCTGCGTCCATCAGACAAGAGCTACATCACATTTGCTGACACTGGTAAAAGCAAGGTATTGGGCCTAGGTAGAGTTGCAATCTCAAGGGATCAGCACATGGACAAAGTGATGCTTGTTGAATCCCTTGGTTTCAACTTAATGTCGGTCTCAATGCTTTGTGACTTAAACATGATTGTGCTATTTAGAAAATACCGTTGCCTTGTACTAATGGAATCTGACAAGTCTCTAGTCTTCGAAGGGTACAGGAAAGATGATCTGTATATGGTAGATTTCTCAGCAGGTCCATAGATGGCCGTATGTCTTCTTGCAAAAGCTTCAGAATGCTGGCTTTGGCATCGAAGGCTAGGGCATGCTGGCATGAGGAACTTGCACACTCTCGCGAAGAAGAAGCATGTTGTGGGCATCGAAGGCGTCAAGTTCAAGAAGGATCATTTGTGTGGCGCCTGCGAAGCTGGAAAGATGACAAGAGCCAAGCATCCCTCGAAGACTATCATGACCATGTCTCAACCCTTCGAGCTACTGCACATGGACTTATTTGGCCCTACTCACTATTCCACTCTCAATGCTACTGCCTGCCTCTATAGCTTCGTCATTGTCGATGATTACTCTCGATACACTTGGGTGCATATAATCCTCTACAAGACTGAAGTGCAGGATGTCTTCAGACGTTTTGCCAACCATGCCATGACGAACTACGGTGTCAAGATCAAGCACATCAGAAGTGACAACGGCACTGAGTTCAAGAACACCGGCCTCGACCTCTACCTGGATACCATGGGTATCACTCATGAGTTCTCTGCTCCCTACACACCTCAGCAGAATGGCATCGCCGAGCGCAAGAACAGAACTCTTATTGAGATGGCTCGAACGATGCTTGATGAGTACAAGACTCTGCGAAAGTTCTAGCCTGAAGCCATTGGCACTTCATGCCACATCATCAACCGTGTTTATCTTCACAAGCTTCTGAAGAAAACTTTCTACGAGCTTCTAACTGGTAAGAAGCCAAACGTAAGCTACTTCAGAGTATTTGGTGCTAGGTGCTGGATCAAGGATCCACATCACACTTCAAAATTTGCACCGAAAGCACATGAAGGTTTTATGCTTGGTTATGGAAAGGACTCGCACTCCTACAGAGTCTTCAACCTCTTTCACTATAAAGTGGTTGAAACTGTGGATGTGCGGTTCGATGAAACTAACGGCTCGCAAAGAGAGCACCTGCCAAATGTGCTAGATGAGTTATCCCCAAGTGAGTCAATCAAGCAGATGGGAACTGGCGAAATCATACCCACTGAGAGTCTGTCTGAAGAGGAACTTGTCATTTCTGCACCTGATCAACCTGAAGACAATGCTCAGCCTGAAGACAATTCCCAAAACGATGACAATGATCAGCAAGAGCAAAATCTTCGTCCTGCTCATCCTCGTGTTGCAAATGAAGTACAAATTGAGAAGATGATTGATAGCCTCAATGCACCTGGTCCACTCACTCATTCAAGAGCCACACAAAGAGCAACACAACTCACCAATTTTTGTGGACACTTTGCATTCGTCTCAATCTCAGAACCCACAAAAGTGACTGCAGCTTTCATGGAACCTGAATGGATTCAAGCCATGCAAGAAGAGCTTCAACAATTTGAGTTGAACAATGTGTGGGAACTGGTCAAGTGTCCCGATCCTCGGAGGCACAATATCATTGGCACCAAATGGATATATCGCAACAAGCAAGATGAACATGGTCAAGTGGTCAGAAACAAAGCTCGTCTAGTTGCTCAAGGCTACACTCAAGTGGAAGGGATTGACTTTGATGAAACTTTTGCTCCTGTGGCAAGGCTTGAAGCTATTCGCATACTGCTTGCCTATGCAAATCATCACAACATTCTCCTATATCAAATGGATGTGAAGAGTGCTTTTCTCAACGTAAAGATAGAAGAAGAAGTATATGTTGCACAACCTCCTGGCTTTGAAGATCCAAAACATCCTGATATGGTGTACAAGCTCAACAAGGCACTGTATGGCCTCAAACAAGCCCCTCGCGCTTGGTATGATACGCTCAAAGACTTCCTGAAGAGCAAAGGCTTCAAACCTAGTTCACTGGACCCTACTCTCTTCACGAAGACTTATGACGGCGAACTGTTTGTGTGCCAAATATATGTGGATGACATTATCTTCGGCTGCAACAACAAGAAATACAGTGATGAGTTTGGTCATATGATGCAAGAGCAATATTAGATGTCCATGATGGGTGAGCTGAAGTTCTTTCTCGGTCTTCAAATCCGTCAGCAATGCAACGACATCTTCATATCTCAAGAAAAATATCTCAAAGATTGCCTGAAGAAGTTTGGAATGTAAGACTGCAAAGGATACACGACGCCAATGCCAACCAAAAGTCATCTGGGTCCCGACAACAATGGTATAGAATTCGACCAAAAGGTATACCGCTCCATGATTGGTTCTTTGCTTTATTTATGTGCATCTAGGCCAGATATAATGCTTAGTGTTTGCATGTGTGCCCGATTCCAAGCGGCACCAGAGGAATCACATCACTTAGCTGTGAAGCGAATACTTCGATATTTGGCTTACACCCCAACACTAGGATTATGGTATCCAAAGGGCTCAGATTTTGATCTAGTTGGATTCTCAGATGCTGATTATGCTGTTGACAAGGTTGATCGCAAGTCCACATCAGGCACATGTCACTTTCTGGGACGATCACTTGTCTGTTGGTCTTCGAAGAAGCAGAACTGTGTATCTCTCTCCACTGCTGAATCCGAATACATTGCTGCTGGATCATGCTGTGCTCAGCTTCTATGGATGAAGCAAACTCTCAAGGACTATGGTATACATCTGAAGAATGTGCCTCTCTATTGCGACAATGAGAGTGCCATCAAGATTGCCAACAATCCAGTTCAGTACTCGAAGACAAAGCACATTGAGATTCATCATCACTTTCTCAGAGATCATGTTATGAAGGAAGATATTGATATCATTCACGTCAACACTGAAGAGCAATTGGCTGATATCTTCACAAAGCCCTTGGATGAGAAAAGGTTTTGCAAGTTGCGGTGTGAGCTAAATATCTTGGAATCCTTGAATGTCATGTGAATTGGACACACATCCTAACACTTATGCATTCTGATGACTTAGATGTGCAACACACGAAGTAACGTACATCTTCAATCAATGAAGACATACACTCTAAGTGTGAATACATTAATGCGGAATTTGACTCCGGAGCGCCACGATAATTGTGCGCCGTCTCTGGGTCTAATACTTCCTATACGGTGGGTAACGCCACCACTAAACTTATGTTTGAAGTGTTTCTCCTGGCGTTATGTTTGCAAAGTCTTCATAATTGATTTGTCTTCATCCCTAACTTGTATTCAAGTTTATCTTCATATGGTTGATTTGGCCCTAAACTAGTTATATACTACTTGTGTTCTGTCCTCTACATCATTCACTTATAGCTATGACTTCTTGTTGAATCTTTTGATCTAAGTGAATGTGATCGGACCCTAATCTATCTATGCTTCTACCTTAACTCTATCTATCCAAATCATATGCATTCTATTGAAAACCGTCAATTGTCTTCACTGAACCTTGTCAGCTGAAGTCAATCTGACAAACATTTATGTCTGCTTTTAATGCCATATCCTTTTTGCCTGAAACCCGGAGAATTCGGAACGACCACCCTGACAATCCAGGCATGCGTGGGAACATGGAACAACTTCCAAGGTGTCACATGCTTGCCACGTGTTCATCAGATGTGAACCGCCAGGGGCACCTGCGTAATTATGCCGTGTTGTCCCTTTCCTTATAAATGCACATCCCATCGCTGTCAAAATCTTTCTTCCACCTCGCCACCTCTCGGAAACCCTAGCGTCACCGATAGCACTCGACGACGCCGGCGACGAAGCGCTTAGATGCCACGACTTCTCCGACGCCGTCCTCACGCCGACCGCCGACCTCATCCTCTCGGTTGCCGCTGTAGCTGTCTCTCGTCACCAAGTTAGGGCACGGGAGATCGAACTACTCGGCATCCATCTTCGCTCCGTCTAGCAGTTCTTCGTGTGGTAATAAAAGTTTACTTTTTACCGTCTTTTTGATCTGATAGATTCATCCCTTCCTACCAAAAGTGGTTTCTAGATCTTCGAACATGAATCTATCTCTTTTTACATCTCGTATTTTTCCTAGTATATTCACTTATGCTTCTTCACAAGTTAGATTCCTCACTTGTACTTATTCTTGGATTTGTACAACTCTAGAACCAACTCTCATCATATAAGTGAATGTCTTCGCAATATGAGGTCAATGTCTTCAAACCGATTTATCTTCAAAATCTTCTGAGAATGCATATGACCTCTTCCCCTTCCCTCGCACCTTTAATGCTGTCACAGGTACATGTCCGTGGGAGAATCCCTTGGTTCTCATAGTCTGCATTCGTTTGCAGAATTCTTGCAGGGTCACATAAACTCACCTGAAGCGAGTTCCTGTCAGTCCAGCCATTTGAAGCCTTTGAAAGTACTGAAGCCTTTCAGTTTACACTTCATGGCTACTGAAAAATCAGCAAGAAAGGGAGGCACACAGGATCATGGTGACACCTCCAAGGACTTACCTCCAGATTTGCATGAGATGTACAAAACTGATCCAGAAGAAACCTACACTAAACGCAAAAATCGAATCCAATGGATTCGAAGATATTGGGTAGAAGAGTGGTTCAGATACCGCTTCATCACCAAGGAATATGAAGAGAAGAATGCCATCAAGGCACCCTGGAGTGATATTCTGTACAGAAATCTTCCACCCAGGAATCAAGCTGAAGCTATTGAGCAAGGCTTCTATCCTTGCATGGTGTGCGGACCACAGCCTGAGAATGCTGATCCGTCCTCACTACTCTGATGTCGTGGCGATAGTCTGTTCAAGCGCAACTACCAGTTCGCCAAAGACTCAGCCAAAAATAACAAGAAGGACCTGGGGCTTGACTACAACCCTGGTCCCTCCTCTCCTCGGGAGAATGGCACCCGTGAAGCCAATGAAAACAGGATTGGCCCCTTCTACAACCTTACTGGCCTCATCACTCACATTACTGTTCAAGGTGCCAAAGTGGATCATTCTGATGATGATTCTGACACCGACGATGCTCCTACTCCAGCTCCTGCTCCAAAGCCCAAGAAGCAAAAGAAGACTAAAGCTTCAAAAGCATCTGCTGCTTCAACGGCTTCGCGACCGAAGCCATTGGCAACTGCTCCTTCTACTCCCAGTAATAACTCTGAAGATCTCTCTCGCGTCTCCAAGAAGCGTGAGAAGCCACAGAAGCAACCTGTTCAAAAACTTAGCCAAGCACTGACGCCTGTAGCCATTCTGAGGAATGAAACTGAACCAATTGACTTGTCTTCTGATGAAGAATTTGGTGAAGATGCTCTAGAACAGCTGATCAAAAGCAAGCAAGAGGTGGAGATCTTCAACGATCTGACCCTCTTTGATGTAAACATTCTGAAGAACTTCATTGATGAGTGGTTTGATAATCAAGAGCTCAGCTTTGATGACCTTCAGCTTCCGATTGGCGTCAGCGTTGCTTTCCAAGGTGCCATTGCTCCTGAACTTGCTCTGGCTCAGCGCATCATTGAACTGAAGCAAAAGATTGACTTTGAGAAGGAACAATTCAAGAAGCATGTAGCCAGGCTGAATGTGGCTGATGTGCAAAAGTTCAAGGTAATGCTCAATGACCTCAAGGAGTCGTTTCGGAAGAAACGCGAGGAAGCCAAAGGCTCAAGAGAGCGCATGAAAGCACTCGCTGACAAATGCGTTCAAGCCTACAATGAAGCTAAAAAGCGCAAGGCACTTGGGCGTCCTGGTATTGACCCCAAGATGGCTGCCAAGCAAAAGAAGAAGTCTACTGTGGCCCCCACTGAAGCACCAAGGCGGGAAGAACCTCGCATTGTCTTCCCCGCCAGCATGACAGGCTCGAAGCCTAAGGTCTCCACAGTGGCTTCAGAATAGAAAAATACCAAGGCAGCTGAAGCCGAAGCCAGGAAGAGGAAAACCAAGCACACCACTGCTGATGCTCCACCCCCAAAGAAGAGAAAGACCAAGAAGAGAGATCGGGCTGCTCCTACAGAGCCCCTTGTTGTTGAACCCCTTGCCTTTATTCCCCCTCCATCTGCAAACCAAGAACGTCAATTGATTGTTCATGAGCCTGCTTCCATAGAGGCTCCTGAAGAGCAAGAAGTTCCAGTCGTCGACCCCATCGCGACTGAAGACATTGGTCCCCAAGACAATGTAGAAGATGATGAAGTTCTTCCTCAAATCGAGCACCCAACAGTATCATCGCCTGTTCAAACGAACAGTGAGCTTATCAGTATTGGTCGTCCCTTGACGTCGATCTCACAAGATGCATCGTGGGCTGATCGCCCCCAGCAAGACTCACCAAGTACACCCCAACCGTCATCTGTGCCCGTCATCAGCCCCATGTCCAATGATGATAACTACATGGAGACATCACCATCACCAAAGGCGTCGCCCGTATTCCAACGGCTTCGCAAAGGCATGAGGCCATCTGTCTCCATGACCACCATCATAGAAGAGGGCTCCAACTTGTCAAGTTCAGTGGCACGTCAAGTGTTCCCTGAAGACAATCCTTCTGTGACGGTCCCTGTGTCTGAAGCCAATGTTGCTGAAGACCCTCCGGCTGCATCAGTCGGAGCAACACAAGAAGAAGAGCGTGTCGCTACTCCCCCTGCAACTCAAGAAGAAGTACATGAAGAGAACCAGTCTATGCCAGAACCTCTAGCTATTCAAGTGGAGGGTGAGAATCCTGAGGCTGCCACAACTGACATTCCTGAAGCCAATGATGTTGTCATGGCCGAAGCCAATGTGAAGCCTACAGTGGGCAATGCACCAGTGCCCAATGAAGCCCATGAAGCTGCTGAAGTCAATGCCGCACCTGACTCAAATCTGCAGCCTGACGTCAATGCCTCTGCTCCTGTTCCGCCTCCAAGGCCACATACCATCGAGCAAGCATACAACTATGGCCAACTTGTCACTGTCAGATGGCCTATTCTGATTCCTCCACCTGCTGCTGGTCCTCAATTCGATTACCATGTCGAGCACAGGCCTCAGGTTCATAAGCCAAAGCCAAGACTGCCCAGATTTCCAGGTACTGCCACTTCACCAGGATTTTTCCATGTCAATGGCTTCATTGCACACAACACCTTCTTCGATAGCGCCAAGAACCCCTACACCAAGCCCAGGATTTCATCTGATCTGTTCTGGAGTTATCAGCAGCGCAGCTACTATTCATGCATTCTGTACAACCAAGGCCGCATATTTCCACATATGCGTCTTGATACTGAAGCCATAGCTGGCTTGCCCTGCTTGGAAGAAGCTCTCGATTGCTTCAGAGAGGCTGGCTTACTGCATTTTGTCACTGACAAGGAGCACTAGAATGAAGAGTTACTGCTCCAATTCTACGCCACTCTGCATATCAGAGGCTACAACAGGGATCCGAAGACTTGGGTCCTTGAGTGGATGACAGGAAATGTCCATCATGAAGCCAAAGCATTTGATGCCATTGAGCTTACTGGCCTGCCCACTCCAGGAGATCTCTATGAGCCTGGTTGTCAGCTTCACACTGCAGCTGTGGAAAGCATCTTTCACAAGCCTGAACCCGAAATGAGCCAGATGCTGAGCATGATGAAGCCATTGCCTCCAGATGCAGAATATCCTAAGGAGTTCTTTGTTGAAGACCTTGAGTATCTGCCACGCACGATCTATCACATCATAAGGCAAACTCTCTGTCCTATCAATGGACATTCTCCACAGGCCAAGCTAGAAGGTGCAATGAAGACATTGGTCTTCCATATTCTTCATGGCAAAAGCTTCAATGCACAAGATTTCTTCATCCGCCAACTTGCTGCATCAAGATCTGACATTTTTGGCTTAAAGTTCTATGCTCCATAGATCATGTGTCTGATCAAGCTTCACACTGCCTTCAACTATCAGCCATCTGCACGCAACCACATTGTCTTCTTGCCAGATGTTGATATGTCTGTTGAAGCCATATATCCAGAGCCTGACAAAGAGCCACTTTATCTTCATAACGTTGATCGTCAGAGCTTCACTCAGCCCATTGAAGGTGTGCTGGCTGCCACTCGAGTCTATCTGTTGGCTGGTACTACACGTGCACCTCACCGTGCCCCAACCGAAGCCACTAACAGCACAATTGCTCAACGGCCTCGAAGGCGATCTCGTGTACTCAATGACCGAGAGCTTCTCGTTGGCCTGCATCAGAAACAGGATAGGCATCATGATTGGCTCAAGCGCCAGATGCAAAGCATCATGACTAACGTCAACCGCATTCGCAACCTTGCAACCAAGAATGCCTTTGTCACGCATGAAACCTGTCGACGCACATGGAAAGGGCTGACGCTTATGTGTGCTGAGGAAGATCTTTAGGACGATGGCTTCTCAGAAAGATTCAAGTTTGACTCCACTCCGCCCAGAAATGCTATTCTATGGCACACTCCATCTCTTGAAGACTCAGAGTACTCCTCTTCTACTGCAACTGTGAATGCTCGTGTGATCGATGATCAAGATGATGCTACTTCGCCACCTCCAATGCGTATCGACACTGCTCCAAGTACATCTGCACCGCCAAACCTCGACACCAACCCTGCACCCTCTCCTACTCCTTCTGGGAACGAGTAGAGGCTCACTGTCTTCAAACCTTTTTGGTCCTTACTGACAAAAGGGGGAGAAGCTATGAGTTGATAGTTTTCAAGCGGGTTCATATGGGCGGTTGCATTATATTTTGCCTAGTGTTTACAACTCTTGCTTCTGAAACATTTGGTTCTCTGAGTTGTAACACTTAAACTCGATTCGTCTGATACTTATTTGCTATTTTGTGATGCGATGATAAATTCCGCATGTGCGACGATAACTTCCACACTTAAATCATTTTGTAGACGTCCATTTTTCATTATGCATGTCATTATCTTCATTACATCAAATCATGCATGATGAATTGTCTTCATAAGTTGAAGAGGATCTCCACAAGTAGAACCTGCCATGTGCATTTGCATTCCAAAAGCAAATCATTTATATGCACATCTTCAGGGGGAGCCTTTTGCTACTTATGAAGACAATACCTCATCCTTTACAATTTCACATATTTATATCCCCGTTGAAAATTTCAACCAGTTTGTCATCAATCACCAAAAAGGGGGAGATTGTAAGTGCATCTAGTGCCACCCCTAGTTTGGTTTTGGAGTATTGATGACAAACGCGGTTGAGGGACTAATGTGTTTGTGAGAATTGCAGGATAACACAGGTATTAGTCCCTCCTTGATTCGGTTTACCTACCGGAGATGACCCCTAAAAATGTATGAAGACATTGAAGATAATGGTGGTATGTGAAGACATTCACACTGAAGACTATGACATAAGAAGACATTGAGTGAAGACTATGGAGCGCGAAGACTTAGTAGTTTCGTTGTTTCTTTTCTTCTTTGTTGAGTCATAGGAACCACCGCACTGTTAAGTGGGGTCCAAGTGAACAAAGTCAGAGTGACTGAAGTGATGCTTAACCAAATCCTATGTCTTCGAGCGAAGACAACAAGAGCAAATCTTATCCAGAGTCGTATAAGTCAGCTTTACTTGTAGCCCAAGTCAAGCTGTGGCATGTGTTTGAAATCTGACCGTTATGACACGTGTCAGTTCCTTAGTGACCCAGGGTCATTTCGGACAAATCAGGTCGGGTTGCCTAGTGGCTATAAATAGCCCACCCCCTACGCCATAAATTGGTGGCTGCTCAGAGTTAGATACGGCTTTTCTCGTTTGAGAGTAACCCACCTCCGAAGCCTTTGAGAGAGAGAATCATTGCGAGGACAAAGCCCAAACCACCCAGATCCCAGAGAGTGTTTGGCATCACTGAAGTCTTTCTGTCCGCGTGATCTGAAGACTTGTTACACTTGAGGACTGTGAATCCTCCAGCCGGTTAGGCGTCGCGTTCTGAGCATCCAAGAGTCATTGTTGATTGCCGGTGAACGAAGTCTGTGAAGGTTTGGAAGTCTACCTTGAAGACTTACCAGAGTGATTGGGCGGGGACTGTGTGTCCTTAGCTCAAGGGGAATAAGGTGAAGACACGGTCTTCTGAGTTCAATCTCAGCCTCCCTAACCAGACGTAGAGTTGTCACAGCAACTGGAACTGGTCGAACAAATCCTTGTCTTCACAACACACTAGTTCTATCTCTTACTCTCCTTACTTATAGTTTGTCTTTGTGAAGTCATTGCCTGGTTGCTCTGTCTGTTTGACTTCACTGTGTGACTACTTGTTCTGATTGGCTTCATACTATCTTCCACCCTGATCCTTACTACCTAGCTGCTAATAGTCTTCATGCTTTCACTTCATTGAATACTTGACTATGGTTTGTCTAGTGTAGTCAACCTTCCGCTGCATACGAATAGTGTTGTTTCTCCTGTTTGTCTTTGAAACTGCCATGTTTTGAAGACGTTCATAAAAATCGCCTATTCACCCCCCTCTAGTCGATAACTAGAACTTTTAGAGCTTTGCTATTATAGTTGGATCTTATGATGTTTCTCCCCCTCTACTCTCTTGTAATGGATTGAGTTTTCCTTTTGAAATATCTTATCGGATTGAGTCTTTAAGGATTTGAGAACACTTGATGTATGTCTTGCATGTGCTTATCTGTGGTGACAATGGGATATTCACGTGATCTACTTGATGTATGTTTTGGTGATCAACTTGTGGGTTCGGTAACCTTCTGAACTTATGCATAGGGGTTGGCACATGTTTTTGTCTTGACTCTCTGGTAGAAACTTTGGGGTACTCTTTGAAGTACTTTGTGTTTGTTGAATAGATGAATCTGAGATTGTGTGATGCATATCGTATACTCATACCCATGGATACTTGAGGTGACATTGGAGTATCTAGGTGACATTAGGGTTTTGGTTGATTTGTGTCTTAAGGTGTTATTCTAGTATGAACTCTATGATAGATCGAATGGAAAGAATAGCTTCGTGTTATTTTACTATGGACTCTTGAATAGATCGATCAGAAAGGATAACTTTGAGGTGGTTTCATACCCTACAACAATCTCTTTGTTTGTTCTCCGCTATTAGTGACTTTGGAGTGACTCTTTGTTGCATGTTGAGGGATAGTTATATGATCCAGTTATGTTATTATTGTTGAGAGAACTTGCACTAGTGAAAATATGAACCTTAGGCCTTGTTTCCTAGCATTGCAATACCGTTTACGCTCACTTTTATCACTTGCTACCTTGCTTTTTATATATTTTCAGATTACAAATACCTATATCTACCATCCATATTGCACTTGTATCACCATCTCTTCGCTGAACTAGTGCACCTATACAATTTTCCATTGTATTGGGTGTGTTGGGTACACAAGAGACTCTTTGTTATTTGGTTGCAGGGTTGTTTGATAGAGACCATCTTCATCCTACGCCTCCCACGGATTGATAACCCTTAGGTCATCCACTTGAGGGAAATTTGCTACTGTCCTACAAACCTCTGCACTTGGAGGCCCAACAACGTCTACAAGGAGAAGGTTGCGTAGTAGACATCAACGAACTCATCATTGCACCAAGTCAACCTGAAGACAATGCTCAACCTGAAGTCAATGCTAAAACTGAAGACAATGATCTGCAAGGGAAAAATCTTCGTCCAGTTCATCCCAGTGTTGGAAATGAAGTATAGATTGAGAAGATAATTGATAGCATCAATGCACCTGGTCCGCTCACTCGTTCAAGAGCAACACAACTAGCAAATTTCTGTGGGCACTTTGCATTTGTCTCTATATATGAACCCAAGAAAGTTGCTAAAGCCTTTATGGAATCTAAATGGTTTCAAGCTATGCAAGAAGAGCTTCATCAGTTCGAGCTGATTAATGTCTGGGAACTGGTCAAGCGTCCTGATCCTCGCAAGCACAATATCATTGGCACCAAATGGATCTATCGCAACAAACAAGATGAGCATGGTCAAGTTGTCAGAAACAAGGCTCGTCTGGTTGCTCAAGGTTACACTCAAATAGAAGGGATTGACTTCGATGAAACATTTGCTCCCGTGGCAAGGCTTGAAGCCATTCGCATACTGCTAGCATATGCCAACCATCACAACATCCTTCTGTACCAAATGGATGTGAAGAGTGCCTTTCTCAATGGAAAGATTGAAGAAGAAGTGTATGTTGCACAACCACCTGGCTTTGAAGATCCAAAACATCCTGATATGATGGACAAGCTCAACAAGGCACTGTATGGCCTCAAAAAGCTCCTCGCTCTTGGTATGACACTCTCGAAGACTTCCTGAAGAGCAAAGGCTTCAAACCTGGTTCTCTAGATCGAACACTCTTCACGAAGACATATGACGGTGAACTGTTTGTATGCCAAATATATGTGGATGACATTATCTTCGGCTGCACTGACAAGAGATACAGTTGTAAGTGCATCTAGTGCCACCCCTTGTTGGTTTTGGAGTATTGACGACAAATTTGGTTGAGGGACTAATGCGTTTGTGAGAATTGCAGGATAACGCAGGAAGTGTCCCTCATTGATTCGGTTTACCTACCAGAGATGACCCCTAAAAATGTATGAAGACATTGAAGACAATGGTGGTATGTGAAGATATTCACATTGAAGACTATGACATGAGAAGACATTGAGTGAAGACTATGGAGCGCGACGACTGTGTCGTTTCGTTGTTTCCTTTTCTTCTTTGTTGAGTCATAGGAACCACCGTACTATTAAGTGGGGTCCAAGTGAACTAAGTCAGAATGACTGAAGTGATGCTCAACCAAAATCCTATGTCTTCGAGTGAAGACAATGAGAGCAAATCTTATCCAGAGCTGGATGAGTCAGCTTTGCTTGTAGCCCAAGTAAAGTTGTCGTGTGTGTTTGAAATCTGACCGTTGGAACACGTGTCAGTTCCTTAGTGACCCAGGGTCATTTTGGACATATCGGGTCGGGTTGCCTTGTGGCTATAAATAGCCCACCACCTACACCATAAATTGGTGGCTGCTCAGAGTTAGTTTACGACTTTTGTCGTTTGAGAGCAACCCACCTCGAAGCCTTTGAGAGAGAGAAATCCTTGCGAGGATAAAGCCCAAACACCCAGAGCCAAAGAGTGTTAGGCATCACTGAAGTCTTTCTGTCTGTGTGACCTGAAGACTTATTACACTTGAGGACTTTAAATCCTCCAGCCGGTTAGGCGTCGCGTTCTGAGCATCCAAGAGTCATTGTGGATCGCCGGTGAACGAAGTCTGTGAAGGTTCGGAAGTCTACCTTGAAGACTTACCAGAGTGATTGGGCGAGGACTAGGTGTCCTTACCTCAAGGGGAATAAGGTGAAGACACGGTCTTCTGAGTTGAATCTCAGCCTCCCTAACCAGACGTATAGTTGAAACAGCAACTGGAACTGGTCCAACAAATCCTGTGTCTTCAACAAGTGACTGGTTCTATCCTCTCTTCCCTTTTTTACTTAGTGTTTGTCTTCGTGAAGTCATTTCTTAATCATCATACCTGTTTGACTTCATTGCTTGACTACTATCGTTTGCTGGCTTCATACTATCTTCCATCCTGATCCTTACTACCTAGCTGCTATTAGTCTTTGTACTTTCACATTATCGCATACTTGACTATGGCTTGCTTGTTGTAGTTTATCTTCCGCTGCATATCAATTAGGTTGTTTCTATTGTTTGTCTTTGAAACTTCCACGTTTTGAAGACCTTCTTAAAAATCACCTATTCACCCCCCCCCCCTCTAGTCGATAACTAGCACTTTCAATTGGTATCAGAGCAAGGTACTCCCTTGTTCTGTGTGATTCGGTTTAACCACCTGGAGTTTAGCTATGTCGACTGCAGGGATAATCAAAGTCTCCGCTGCTTGCCCCGTGTTCGATGGGACTGAATATCCCTACTGGAAGAATAAGATGCGCATGCATCTTGAAGCCATTGATGTCGACCTCTGGTATGTCGTCAAGAACGATGTTCCCAAAACTGGTGAAGGTGTCACCACCACTGATGTCAAGAAGTTCATTCAACTGGACTCTACTGCAAAGAACATCATCTGTGGTCATCTGACCAAGGGACAGTATGGCCGTGTGAGTGCTCTGGAAAAGTCGAAGCTAGTCTGGGACTGGCTATCCAAGGTCAACGAAGGCGTCTCAACCCAGAGAGATCAAAGGATCAGTGTTCTTCGCAACCTCTTCAACCGCTTCAAGAGAAACGACAATGAAAATGTCCAGCTCACGTTTGATCATCTGACTGACATCACAAATGAGCTTCAGGCTCTCGGCGCCACTGAGATTACCAAGCATGAAATCATCAAGACACTACTGAGATCACTTGACAACTCCTTTGACACCCTTGCCCTCATGATACAAGAACGCCCTGACTTCAAGACACTCGATCCTTCTGATATACTTGAGAGGCTCAACACACATGAGTTCCAGCTTTCTGAGAAAAGAGATATCTATGATCCCAACTATGGCCGAACTCGCGCTTTGAAAGCAAAAGTCGTTTCCTCATCTGAAGAAGAATCTGACTGCGGTTCTGATGATCCTGAAGACATTGGAAAGGAACTTGCTATGCTTGTGAAAAAGTTCCAGAAGTTCACCAAGAAGAAAGGCTTCAGAAAGTCTTCACAATCTAGCTCAAGAAATGATGAAGCTTCCACTCATGACAACAAGAAGAGAACATGTCACAAATGCAAGAAGCCTGGACACTATATCTCAGAGTGTCCACAGTGGGACAATGAGAAGAAGAAGAAGAAGAAGAAGAGCAAGGAATATGATTCTGATGACAAGAAGAAGAAGAAATCTTCAAAGTCTTCTTCCAAGTCCTCA
Organism: Triticum dicoccoides; assembly: GCF_002162155.2. Classification (NCBI taxonomy): domain Eukaryota; kingdom Viridiplantae; phylum Streptophyta; class Magnoliopsida; order Poales; family Poaceae; genus Triticum; species Triticum dicoccoides. Next base: position 20,002,599 of record NC_041393.1, on the reverse strand, counting down.
TCAAGGTCTTCATCTCATAAGAAGAGCTCATCTGGCAAGGCTCGTGCTTTTGTTGGCAAGGAAATGGATTCAGAGGTGGAGTCTAGAGAGGAGTCCGACCCTAGCGTTGCAAGTCTGGCTCTAGCCACAGCCTATGTTGCCAAGTCCATCTTCAACACTGAAGACACTGACTTCCACACCAACGCTGAATCTGATGACAAGGACGATCCTGCTCCCACCTACTGCTTCATGGCACGTGGTGCCAAGGTAAAATCACGTGATGCTTACTTCCAAACATCAAGTGAAGATGATTCTGATTGTGAATCCAAACCCAGCTACAAAACTCTTGCTAAAATTGCAACTGAACAACAAAAAGCTATGGAACATACTCAGAAACTGTTAGACAAAAGCAATGACCTGTTGGGCGTGGAAATGACACGTTCACAGTCCTTAGTTGAAGACATAAAAAATCTTCATGCTAAGTACCAAGACCTTGAAAGTCTTCATGAAACGCTCTCAACCACTCATGAAAGGCTCTCCTATGATTATCTTCAAAGGAAGCAAGAGCTTGAGAAATTGAAAGCGGCTCATGAAGATCTTCAAAAAGAAAATGTGTCACTTCGCGCTCAACAGACCAGTTCCGCTCAGGATGGATTTGAACCACCATGTCTAAAATGCATTGAGCGTGATAACGTTACCTCTGTTGCTGAATGTTCCACTGCTGCTACTATTGCATTGTCTTCAACTACAAGTGTGGTAACTAACCCCTCTATGGAGGATACCACTACTATTGCTGATGAAAATGCTAGGTTGAAGACATTGCTTGAAACAGGGATGTATAAAAGTCTGAAAGGACATCAGACACTTTGCGATGTCCTCAAAAAGCAGATTCTGAACCGAAACCCTAGGAAAGAGGGTGTTGGGTTCGAGAGGAAAATGAATGTTGATGGTTCCTACTGGAAGCCTGAGCAGTATCCCAAAACCACATGGGTTGCTGCAAAGGAACCTTCAGTAGATCCATCCACCTTATCTGGCTTTACCTGCGCTAACCCTATCATCATTGATGAATCCTTTGATGCAAACTATAAACTGTTCAAATATCAGAATGGTGAAGTGTTTGCCAGGTATATTGGTACTAACTGCAGGAATGGACCACCTATGAAGAAGATCTGGGTACCCAAGCAGTGTATTGAGAATCTTCCTGTGAATGTCATCATGACACCACCAAGGAGGAAGACAAACCCTAGACCTATGGCTTCATATGGCCCAAAGGCTTCATACAGATACAGGACTCGTCTGAGTCACCCTAACGCCAATGTTTTGCAGGGATATCATACTCAAACTGATGAATATGAGCGTGTGTCTTCAAACCGCTATGTTCATAGAACTAAGAACTTTTTTGCTTATTCATATGAGTATCATTCATCTCCTGGAAGGCTATTTGCTAGGGCTTTAAAGCCGAAGTTCTTAGATGCTGCACTTAGACTCATTGCTTCCAAACCACCCCTGAAGATGTGGGTGGTGAAGAAGAATTAACTTTCTTTTGCAGGAAATGGTCTCCAGCCAGCAATCAAAGGCGTCCGATACTATTGTTGGGGACCTAAAACACATAATAGGACGCATGATAAAATGATCTTGCTATGTATTTCACATCTGAATCGCTTACCAGTCATACTATGTGTCCTAACCTTGACCTATGTTGTGATAATCCTTATGAGCGTCAAATACTTATGCTTCACAACACTCTTTGTGAAGCCTATCCTCCTAACTGCACTGTACGGTACGACACCAAAAGCTTCAGAATGGATTATTGACAGTGGATGCACTAATCATATGACTGGTGATCGAAGTCTTCTCATGGACTCAACCTTACATCCATCAGACAAGAGTCACATCACGTTTGCTGACACTGGTAAAAGCAAGGTATTGGGTCTAGGTAGAGTTGCAATCTCAAAGGATCAACACATGGATAAAGTGATGCTTGTTGAATCCCTTGGTTTCAACTTAATGTCTGTCTCAATGCTTTGTGACTTAAACATGATTGTGCTACTCGGAAAATATCGTTGCCTTGTACTAATGGAATCTGACAAGTCTCTAGTCTTTGAAGGGTATCGAAAAGATGATCTATACATGGTAGATTTCTCAGCAGGTCCATAGCTTGCCGTATGTCTTCTTGCAAAAGCTTCAGAATGCTGGCTATGGCATCGGAGGCTGGGGCATGCTGGCATGAGGAACTTACACACAATTGTCAAGAAGAAGCATGTCATAGGCATCGAGGGTGTCAAGTTCAAGAAGGATCATTTGTGTGGTGCCTGCGAAGCTGGAAAGAGGACAAGGGCAAAGCACCCCTCGAAGACAATCATGACTACATCTCAACCCTTCGAGCTGTTACACATGGACTTATTTGGCCCTACTCACTACTCCACCCTCATAACAACTGCTTGTCTCTATGGCTTCGTCATTGTTGATGACTACTCAAGATATACATGGGTGCACATAATTATCTACAAGACTGAAGTGCAAGATGTCTTCAGACGCTTCGCCAATCGAGCAATGAACAATTATGGCATGAAGATCAAGCATATCAGAAGTGACAACAGCACTAAGTTCAAGAACACCAGACTTGATCTTTATCTGGATACAATGGGAATCACTCATGAGTTCTCTGCTCCATACACACCTCAGCAAAATGGCATCGTTGAGCGCAAGAACAGAACCCTCATTGAGATGGCTCGAACAATGCTCGACGAATACAAGACACCAAGAAAGTTCTGGCATGAAGCTATTGATACAGCATGTCACATCATCAACCGTGTTTACATCCATAAGCTTCTGAACAAAACATCCTATGAGCTCCTTACTGGCAAGAAGCCAAATGTCAGCTACTTCAGAGTATTTGGAGCTAGGTGCTGGATCAAGGATCCCCATCACAAGTCAAAATTTGCACCTAAAGCTCATGAAGGCTTCATGCTTGGCTACGGAAAGGACTCTCACTCATACAGAGTCTTCAACCTCTATCTCTACAAAATCGTCGAAACTGTGGACGTGAGATTTGATGAAACCAATGGTTCACAAAGAGAGCTCCTGCCAAGTACACTAGATGAAGCTCCGCCCAGCGAATCGATCAAGCTGATGGGAACTGGTGAAATCATGCCTTCTGAAGCACAGCCTGAAGAGGAACTTATCATTTCTGCACCTAACCAATCAGAAGACAATGCAGATTGAAGACAATCCTCCAAATGATGACAATGATCAGCAAGAGCAAAGTCTTCATCTTGTTCATCCTTGAGTTGCAAATGAAGTACAAATTGAGAAGATAATTGATAGCATCAATGCACCTGGTCCACTTACTTGCTCAAGAGCAACACAATTAGCAAATTTCTGTGGGCACTTTTCATCTGTGTCAATATCAGAACCCAAGAAAGTTGCTGAAGCCTTTATGGAACCTGAATGGATACAAGCTATGAAAGAAGAACTTCAACAGTTCAAGCTGAACAATGTTTGGGAACTTGTCAAGTGTCTGACCCTCGCAAGCATAACATTATTGGTACAAAATGGATATATCGAAACAAGCAAGATGAGCATGGTCAAGTAGTCAGAAACAAAGCACGTCTTGTGGCTCAAGGATATACTCAAGTTGAAGGAATTGACTTCGATGAAACATTTGCTCCTGTGGCTAGGCTTGAAGCTATTTGCATACTGCTAGCCTACGCTAATCACCACAACATTCTGCTACATCAAATGGATGTGAAGAGTGCATTTCTCAACGGCAAGATTGAAGAAGAAGTGTATGTAGCTCAACCACCTGGCTTTGAAGATCCAAAACATCCTGATATGGTGTACAAGCTGAACAAAGCACTGTATGGCCTCAAACAAGCTCCTCGCACTTGGTATGATACAATCAAAGACTTCCTGAAGAGCAAAGGCTTCAAACCTGGATCCCTTGACCCCACACTCTTCACGAAGACATATGATGGTGAACTGTTTGTGTGCCAAATATATGTGGATGGCATTATCTTCGGATGCACCAACCAGAAGTATAGTGATGAGTTTGGATACATGATGCAAGAGCAATATCAGATGTCCATGATGGGTGAGCTTAAATTCTTCCTTGGTCTTCAAATTCGTCAGCAAAGGAATGGCATCTTCATATCTCAAGAAAAATACCTCAAAGATTGTATGAAGAAGTTTGGAATGGAAGATTGCAAAGGCTATACGACGCCAATGCCAGCCAAACACCATCTTGGTCCCGACGACAATGGTAAAGAGTTCGATCAAAAGGTATACCGCTCCATGATTGGTTATTTACTTTATCTATGTGCATCTAGGCCAGATATTATGCTTAGTGTTTGCATGTGTGCTCGATTCCAAGCGGCACCAAAGGAATCACATCACTTAGCTGTGAAGCGAATTCTTCGATATTTGGCTTACACCCCAACACTCGGATTATGGTATCCAAAGGGCTCAAAATTTGACCTGGTTGGTTTCTCGGATGCTGATTATGCTGGTGACAAGGTGGATCGCAAGTCTACATCAGGCACATGTCACTTACTGGGACGATCACTTGTCTGTTGGTCTTCAAAGAAGCAGAACTGTGTGTCACTCTCAACTGCTGAATCTGAATACATTGCTGCGGGATCTTGCTGCACTCAGCTTCTATGGATGAAGCAAACTCTCAAGGATTATGGCATCAATCTGAAACAAGTACCTCTCTTTTGCGACAACGAAAGCGCCATCAAGATTGCCAACAATCCAGTCCAGCACTCGAAGACAAAGCACATTGAAATTCGTCATCACTTTCTCAGAGATCATGTCATGAAGAAAGATATTGACATCATTCACGTCAACACTGAAGAGCAACTGGTAGATATCTTCACAAAGCCCTTAGATGAGAAAAGGTTTTGCAAGTTATGGTGTGAGCTAAATATCTTGGAATCCTCAAATGTCCTGTGATTAGGCACACATCCTAACACTTATGCATGTTGATGACTTAGATGTGCAACACACAAAGTAAAGTATATCTTCAATTAATGAAGACTTACATTCTGAGTGTGAATACATTAACGCGGAATTTGACTTCGGAGCGCCACGATAATTGTGCGTCGTGTCTGGGTCTAATACTTCCTATACGGTTGGTAACGCCACCACCAAATTTCTTGGTTTGAAGTGTTTCACTCATGGCGTTATTTTTGCAATGTCTTCGCATTTTGTTTGTCTTCAATTTCAATTTATCTTCATGATTCTCTTCACTATGATGATTTGATTGCTTTCTGATATATAAATATTAGTGTTCTGTCCTCTACATCATTCACTTATAGCTATGTCTTCCCAGTTGAATCTTTTGAACTAAGTGAATGTGATCGGACCCTAATCACTCTGTGCTTTCTACCTCAAACTCTATCTGTCCAAATCATATGCATTCTAGTGAAACTGTCGAATATCTTCTCTGCGTCCTAGTTAGCAGAAGACACAGAGACAAACATTAAGTCTGTTTTAAATGATTTATCTTTATTGGTTGAAATCCGGAGAAGCCGGAACAACCATCCGACATGCCTGGCGGGCGTGGGAACGTGGGACAACTCTGAGTATGTTGCATGCTTGCCACATGCCCCTCAGATGCGAACCGCTAGGGGCACCTGCGTAATTGCGTTGTGCCACACACTTCCTTATAAATACACGCCCCTTGCTGTAAAGAAAACCTTCTTCCACCTCTCCACCTCGTCAAAACCCTAGCGCCACCGCTAGATCTCGACGACGCCGGCGACGAAGCGCTTAGCTGCTGTAACTTCTCCGACGCCGTCCTCGCGCCGGCCGCAGACATTGTCCTCTCCGCCGCCGCCATAGGTGTCCTCCGTCGCCAAGTTAGGGCACGGTGGATTGAACTGCTCGGTCTCCTATTCATCCCATCTAGCAGTTCTTCGTGTGGTAAATATAACTCTATTTTTACCATCTTTTTGATCCTCAAAGATTCATCCTATTTACCAAAAGTGGTTTCTACCTATACAATGTTAGATCTAATCTGTCTACACCTCATACTGCCTAGTATATTCACTTAAGCTTCATATCAAGTTAGATTCCTCACTCGTACTTATTCACGGATTCGTACAAATCTGGAACCAACTCTCAACATATAAGTGAATGTCTTCGCATCATGAGGTCAATGTCTTCAAACTGATTTATCTTCAAATCTTCTGAATGCATATGACCTCTTCCCCTTCCCTCGCATCTCTAATGCTCTCACAGGTACATGTCCGTGGGAGAATCCCTTGGTTCTCATAGTCTGCATTCGTTTGCAGAATTCTTACAGCATCACATAGATTCTCCTGAAGCCAGTTCCTGTTTGTCCAGCAAGCGAAAGCCCTTGAAGCCTCTGAACGTATTGAAACCATTCAGTTTGAAGTTCATGGCTACAGAGAAGCCAGTAAGGAAGGGTGGCAGACAATGTCGAGGGGGAACATCAAAAGATTTGCCTGATGACATCATAGAACTTTATAAGACAGATCCTGAAGAGAATTATCATCAGCGCAAGACACGGATCCAATGGATTCAACGATATTGGGCTGAACAATGGTTCAAATACAAGTTCGTGACCCAGGAATATGCTGAGAAGAATGCTATCAAAAGTCCTTGGGGTGATATTCTCTATCGAGGCCTTCAACCCAAGAACAGAGCTAAAGCTATTGCACAAGGTTTCTATCCCTGTATGGTCCGTGGACCTAAGCCTGAAAATGCCAACTCAACATCATTGCTCTGGTGTCGTGACGACAATCTCTTGAAGCGTAACTTTCAGTATGCAAAGGCATCGGCCAAAGAAAACAAGAAGTCATTGGGATTAGACTTCAATCCTGGTCCCTCTGCTCCCCGTGCTGATGGCTCACATGATGCAGAACCCAATGTCATCGGCCCCTTCTCCAACCTTGATGGCCTCATCACTTACATCTTGTTCCAAGGTGCCAAAGTGGATCATTCTGATAATGATGCTGACACTGATGAAGCCCTAGCTCCTCCTCCTCCAAAGCCATAGAAGCTAAAGAAGCTTAAGGCTTCAGAATCAGCTCCTCCTCCAAAAGCTTCACGAGTGAAGTCACTGGCCACTGCACCTCCTGAAGATAGTGTGCAGTCTAAGGATCTATCGCGTATCTCCAAGAAGACGGAGAAGAAAAAGAGAATCGTCAAGCACACTGATCAAATCTTGACTCCAGCTGCCATTCTACGAGAAGAGCACATTGATCTGTCCAGCGATGAAGATCTTGCAGATGATGCCCTTGAGCAACTGATCAAGAGCAAGGAAGAAGCAGAGATATTTAATAATTTGCCTCTCTTCGATGTGGCAATCATCCATAACTTCATTGATGAGTGGTTTGACACCCCAAATCTCAGCTTTGATGATCTGCAACTTCCCATTGGCCTCAGCGTCGCCTTCAATGGCGCCATTGCTTCTGAGCTAGCTCTTGCTCAGCGCATCATTGAACTTAAACACAAAATCGACTATGAGAAGGCCCAGTTCAAGAAGCATGTTGCCAAGCTCAGCGTGCAAGATGTCAAAAACTTCAAGATTATGCTGCACGAGCTCAAAGTAGCCTTTCACAAGAAGCGTGAAGAAGCTCAAGGCTCTCGTGAGCGTATGAAGAGTCTGGCTGACAAGTGTGTGCTAGCCTACAATGAGGCTGAGAAGCGCAAGTCTCTTGGTCGTCCTGGCATTGACCCAAGAATGGCTGCAAAGAAGAAGAAGTTATCAACTGCTCAATCTGCACCTTCAAGGCAGGAAGAACCTCACATAGTCTTCCCAAGCAGCATGACTGGCTCGAAGCCAAAGGTCATGTCAACCGCTTCAGAACTGAAGAAGACGAGGGCTACAGAGGCTGAAGCCAGAAAAAGGAAAACTATAGAAGCCTCTGATGCTGCTCCCTCCAAGAAGAAGCGCAAAACCAAGAAGAATCGGGCTGCTCCCACAGAGCCCTTGTTGTTGAACCCATCTCAATGAAGCGTCCTGCATCTGATCACCACAAACAACAGCTGATAGTTCATGAGCCTGCTTCCACACAGGCTTATGAAGCCGAAGACATTCCAGCAGTTGAACCCACCGCTGCTGAAGACATTGGTCACCTTGACAATGTTGAAATGATGATGTTCTTCCTCAGATCGAGCACAACTTGGTATCATCGCCTGTTCTCACGAACAACGAACTCATCAGCATTGGTCGTCCTCTAACGCCAATTGCTCAGGATGCATCATGGGTTGACCACCCACAGCAACAAGACTCCCCAAGTACTCCCCAACCACAACCACAAGTTACACCGCCTGTTCAAGAAGAACAAGACGACCTTGAGGCCCAGCCAACTCCATCTCCAAAGGCGTCGCCAGTTTTTCGCAGGCTTCGCAAAGGACAAAAGCCTCAGGTCCCTCTTTCGAACATTCTAGAAGGAGAAGTGCACCACTCATCTGTTGCACGTCAAGTATTTCCAGAAGCCACTCCGCCTGTGAATGTCTCCGTGTCTGAAGCCCAAGCTGCTGAAGACAATCCGGCTGCATGAGACGATGAAAATCAAGAAGACATACGTGTCCCCACTCCCCCCAATACTGAAGAAGCTGTTCCTGATGTGAACGTGCCAGTGCCCGACCCTCCAGCTCATCAAGTGGAGGTTGAAAATCTTGAGGCTGCCACCACCAACACCAATGACGCCAATGACGTTGTCATGGCTGAAGCTAATGTGGAGCTTGCACCAACCAATGTGCCTGAAGCCAATGATGCAAGTGCTCCTGAAGTGTCTGTTGTGCGGCCTGAAGCCTCAGTTGATGCCACTGCTCCTGTTCCGCCACCAAGGCCCTATACTATTGAGCAAGCATACAATCATGGTCAGCTAACCACCATCCGATGGCCCGTTCTGGTCCCTCCGCCTACTGCTTCTGGTCCTCAGTTTGATTATCATGTTGAGCACAGGCCTCGGGTCCAGAAACCAAAGCCAAGACTGCCAAGGTTCCCAGGAACTGCCAACTCTACAGGGTCCTTCAATGCAAATGGCTTCAAAAGCCACAACACCTTCTTTGACAGCGCAAAGAACCCCTACACAAAGCCTAGAATATCATCTGATCGTTTCTGGAGCAATCAGCAGTGAAGCTATTACTCCTGCGTTCTGTATGATCAAGGGCGCATTTTTCCTCATATGCGCCTCGACAATGAAGCCATTGCTGGACTGCCATGCTTAGAAGAAGCACTTGACTGCTTTCATGATGCAGGTCTGCTCAGCTTTGTGACAGACAAAGAGCATTGGAATGAGGAACTGTTGCTTCAATTCTATGCTACCCACCACATTCGCGGCTACAACAGGGATATAAAGACATGGGTTCTCGAGTGGATGACTGGAAACGTTCATCATGAAGCCAAAGCTCATGACATCATTGAGCTTACAGGCTTATCCACTCCCGGAGAGCTGTACGAACCTGATTGTCAACTTCACCGCAATGCATTGGAGAGCATCTTCCATAAGCCAGAACCCAACATGAGCCAGATGTTGAGCATGATGAAGCCTTTGCCACATGACGCTGAATACCCAACAGAGTTCTTTGTTGATGACCTTGAGTATCTGCCTCGCACCATATATCACATCATCAGGCGGACTCTATGGCCTATCAAAGGGCATTCATCAGCTGCAAAACTTGAAGGAGCCATGACGACATTGGTCTTTTACATCCTCAATGGCATCAGCTTCAATACACAAGAATTCTTCATCCGGCAACTTGCTGCGTCTGGATCTGACCTTTTTGGCCTGAAGTTCTATGCTCCATGGGTCATGCGCCTCATCAAGCTACACTCTGCTATCAACTATCAGCCCTCTGCTCGCAATCATCTGATCTTTCTACCAGAGGTTGATATGTCAGTTGAAGCCATATACCCCGAGCCAGCCAAGAAGCCTATTTGTCTTCAAAATGCTGAACACCAAAGCTTCACTCAGCCCATGGAAGGAGTCCAAGCAATAACTCGTATCTATCCAATGGCTGGGAACACTCGACTGCCTCATCGTGCGCAAACTGAAGCTACTGAGAGCACAATTGCCCAAAGACCCAAGAAGCGCTCTCGCGTTCTAAATGATCGAGAACTACTTGTGGCGCTGCATCAAAAACAAGATAAGCATCACTTTTGGCTCAAGCGACAAATGCAAAGCCTCTTGGTGGACGTCAATCGCATTCGAAATCTTGCCACCAAAAATGCCTTTGTCACTCACGAGACCTGTCGGCGATCATGGAAGAGTTTGACGCTGCTAAGTGCTGAAGAAGATCTTCAAGACGATGGCTTCACTGAAAGATTCAAGTTTGACTCCACTCCTCCACGGAATGCTGTCCTACGTCCAACCCCATCTCTTGAAGACTCTGACTATTCTTCCTCCGCGGCAACTGTTAATGCCAGAGTGATCGATGATGAAGACGATTCTACTTCACCGCCTCCTACTTCTGCACGCATCGACACTGCACCAAGTACATCTACACCGCCAAACAACAACGACAACCCTGATGCTTCTCCTACTCCTGAGAACGAGTAGATACTCTATGTCTTCAAACCTTTTTGGTCATTACTGACAAAAGGGGGAGAAGCGTATGAGTTGATAGTCTTCAAACGGGTTCATATGCGCGGTTGCTTTATATTTTTCCTCGTGTTTACAACTCTCGCTTTTGATACATTTGGTTCTTTGAGTTGTAACACTTAAACTCGATGGTCGTCTGCTACTTATTTGCTTTTCTGTGATGCGATGATAAATTCCGCATGTGCGATGATAACTTCCGCACTTAGATCATTCTGCAGACGTCCATTTTTCATTATGCATGTCATTCCTTTTGTTACATCATTTCATGCATGATGAATTATCTTCATAAGTTGAAGAGGATCTCCACAAGTACAACCTGCCATGTGCATTTGCATTCCAAAAGCAAATTACTTATATGCACATCTTCAGGGGGAGCCTCTGCCACTTATGAAGACAATACCCTATCCTCTACAATTTCACATACTTTATTCCCGTTGAAAACTTCAACCAGTTTGTCATCAATCACCAAAAAGGGGGAGATTGTAAGTGCATCTAGTGCCACCCCTTGTTGGTTTTGGAGTATTGACGACAAAGTTGGTTGAGGGACTAATGCGTTTGTGAGAATTGCAGGATAACGTAGGAAGTGTCCCTCATTGATTCGGTTTACATACCGGAGATGACCCTTAAAAATGTATGAAGACATTGAAGACAATGGTGGTATGTGAAGATATTCACATTGAATACTATGACATGAGAAGACATTGAGTGAAGACTATGGAGCGCGACGACTGCGTCGTTTCGTTGTTTCCTTTTCTTCTTTGTTGAGTCATAGTAACCACCGTACTGTTAAGTGGGGTCCAAGTGAACTAAGTCAGAATGACTGAAGTGATGCTCAACCAAAATCCTATGTCTTCGAGCGAAGACAATGAGAGCAAATCTTATCCAGAGCTGGATGAGTCAGCTTTGCTTGTAGCCCAAGTAAAGTTGCCGTGTGTGTTTGAAATCTGACCGTTGGAACACGTGTCAGTTCCTTAGTGACTCAGGGTCATTTCGGACATATCAGGTCGGGTTGCCTTGTGGCTATAAATAGCCCACCCCCTACACCATAAATTGGTGGCTGCTCAGAGTTAGTATATGGCTTTTTTCGTTTGAGAGCAACCCACCTCGAAGCCTTTGAGAGAGAGAAATCCTTGCGAGGATAAAGCCCAAACACCCAGAGCCAATGAGTGTTAGGCATCACTGAAGTCTTTCTGTCTGTGTGACCTGAAGACTTATTACACTTGAGGACTTTAAATCCTCCAGCTGGTTAGGCGTCGCGTTCTGAGCATCCAAGAGTCATTGTGGATCGCCGGTGAACGAAGTCTGTGAAGGTTCGGAAGTCTACCTTGAAGACTTACCAGAGTGATTGGGCGAGGACTAGGTGTCCTTAGCTCAAGGGGAATAAGGTGAAGACACGGTCTTCTGAGTTGAATCTCAGCCTCCCTAACCAGACGTACAATTGTCACAGCAACTGGAAGTGGTCCAACAAATCCTGTGTATTCAACAAGTGACTGGTTCTATTCTCTCTTCCCTTTTTTACTTAGTGTTTGTCTTCGTGAAGACATTGCTTAATCGTCATACCTGTTTGACTTTATTGCTTGACTACTATCGTTTGCTGGCTTCATACTATCTTCCATCCTGATCCTTACTACCTAGCTGCTATTAGTCTTTGTACTTTCACATTATCGCATACTTGACTATGGCTTGCTTGTTGTAGTTTATCTTCCGCTGCATATCAATTAGGTCGTTTCTATTGTTTGTCTTCGAAACTTCCATGTTTTGAAGACTTTCTTAAAAATCGCCTATTCACCCCCCTCTAGTCGATAACTAGCACTTTCAACAGTGATGAGTTTGGGCACATGACGCAAGAGCAATATCAGATGTCCATGATGGGTGAGCTGAAGTTCTTCCTTGGTCTTCAAATCCGCCAGCAGAGGAATGTCATCTTCATATCACAAGAGAACTACCTCAAAGATTGCCTGAAGAAGTTTGGAATGCAAGACTGCAAAGGATACATGACACCAATGCCAACCAAAAATCATCTGGGTCCTGACGACAATGGTAAAGAGTTGGATCAAAAGGTATACCGCTCCATGATTGATTCCTTACTTTACTCATGTGCATCTAGGCCAGATATAATGCTTAGCGTTTGCATGTGTGCCCGATTCTAAGCGGCACCAAAGGAGTCGCATCACCTAGCGGTGAAGCGAATACTTCGATATTTGGCTTACACCCCAACGATAGGATTATGGTATCCAAAGGGCTCAACATTTGATCTGATTGGCTATTCTGATGCTGATTATGCTGGTGACAAGGTTGATCGCAAGTCCACTTCAGGAACATGTCACTTTCTCGGTCAATCACTTGTCTGTTGGTCTTCAAAGAAGCAGAACTGTGTGTCACTCTCCACTGCTGAATCTGAATACATTGCTGCTGGATCATGCTGTGCCCAGCATCTATGGATGAAGCAAACTCTCAAGGACTATGGCATCAACACGAAGAATGTACCACTCTTGTGTGACAATGAAAGCGTCATCAAGCTTTCCAAGAATCCAGTTCAGCACTCGAAGACAAAGCACATCCAGATCCGCCATCACTTTCGCAGAGATCATGTCAACAAGGAAGACATTGATATCATTCACGTCAACATTGAAGAGCAATTGGCAGATATCTTTACTAAGCCCTTGAATGAGAAAAGGTTTTGCAAGTTGCGGTGTGAGCTAAATATCTTAGAATCCTCAAATGTCCTGTGAATGGACACACATCCTAACGCTTATGTATGTTGACGACTTAGATGTGCAACACACGAAGTAACACATATCCTCAATCAATGAAGACTTACCCTCTGAGTGTGAATACATTAATGTGGAATTTGACTTCGGAACGCCACGATAATTGTGCGCCGTATCTGGGTCTAATATTTCCTACACGGTGGGTAACGCCACCACCAAATTCTTATTGAAGGGTTTCTCTTGGCGTTATAGTTGCATAGTCTTCGCATTTGGATTGTCTTCAACATTGATTTGTCTTCACGATTTATCTTCGCATATATATAAAATAGCACTATTCTGATTTTGATGTTAAGATCAGAATAGTTATTATGATCACGATCGGCTCTATAAGGATGCATGCAGGCCCTCCCGAACTCTCGAATCGGTGAAAAATAAAGAACCTCCTCCACCTTCTCCCGCACTGAACTCCACCTCCCCACGTCTCTGGATCCAACCCACCTCCCTCTCCCACGCGCCCCTCCCAACCCACCCCAGCCGGCGCCGGCCCGCCTCCACCGAGATGGCCGCCTGCATCCCACCAGCGCCGCTACTCCCAACCCACACTATCGCCCCTCCGTACCCACACTGCCGCCTCTGCCGACCCACATCACCACCTGCATCCCGGCGAGTCGCCACTCCGGCGACCCGATCGGATCTGACACGATCCCGGCTATATTCCTCGGCCCTGGCGACACGAGACCCTCCGGGATCCACACGCTGCCCCACCCCGCTCCTGGAACCACCAACCCAGCCGCCCCTAGATCTCCTGCCTCCCGACGAGCTCGAAGCCGGTGATGTGGGAAGCAGCAGCCTCAATGAACACCACAGTCGTCGCCTCCCACCACCTCGACACGCAGCCCAACCATGAACCTCCGCACGAGCAGTCCGTCACCTCGGGGACGAGCAGTCCGTCGCCTCAGACGCTAGCAATTTTGTGGTCGATGCTCCTCCTCTTGCTCACGTAGGCAGAGTTGCTCCTATGTCGGCTGGCCGTCCTGGGCCCCGCCGCCGGCTCCCATGAGCCCTGCTGCCCTTCTGCTTCATCCACTCCGCGTGAACCACCGGACCTCGAGCTCGACCAACCTCGGCTGTGTGTGCGAGCATGCATTGGTGCGCTTTGTTTGTGGTGTGTTCGTGCCATCGTGCGTGCAGAGCTACCATGTGGCCCCTGCTGCCAAGCAGCCACCTTTTGCCCGCCCGGCTGCAAGCACCCTCCGGCGAGGCGTCAAGATTTGCCACCTCTGCCGCACTCGACAAAATCAACCAAATCCCTAGTTCGTCTCACCGCTTTCAGCCGTGAATTTTCGCCAAAATTCAGTCGAAAAGAGGCATAACCATTCAGAGTTTCAGTGTTAGAAGTTCAGAAAAAGAGAAAATGGACGAAATTTTAAAAACATGAGAAATGTATTGTTTCCTGGCATGATGATTGATGGGACAGTGAAACAGAGACTTCATGTTCACCGTGGGACGTGGACTTTAGATTCTTGTCTCATGTATATCTGAACTTGATGTGTACTACACCATTGACAAAAGATTCAGGAAGCAATGACATCGGCTTGGCCTTTGTCTGAGTTGTGCTGGCCACGTGTTCCGATGAGCTCTTCCGTTCCAGAGCGTCCTGCCATCATATGGCGGCGGAGCCTTAGCCGCGCATGCGTAGACGCACATGTACTAGTATTATCAAACTTCAGAATCATGTCTGTTCCGAACTTCAGAATCATGTATGTTCAAAACCACCGTGCAACGTTGTCGATAACAACTACTTACTATCTCTCTAATTTTTGTTGCTATTATCTTTGCAGAGATAGCAAGGAGAAAAGGCAATAGTCAGTATGCACGTTCTAAAATAATTCTAGAAGTTCAGACATGCTAACAAGAGAAGTAGAGACAATACGTTAGAAGAAAAAATTGTTAAACAAACACACACAAAAGATTGAATTAAGAAAAAAACACACAAATAGTTGCACGCACAAAAAAGTAGATATAATTTTGGTTCAAGCTCATTTGTTTTCGGGTAAACCAGCAACATTTGGAGAGAATAGCATGCGAAGTTTATGTGCGTCGGTGCCAAAGCTTGCTGATGTGGTCATGCACGTACCACACCAAGTGTATGTGTATCATTCTGTGTATTACTATTTTTGAATTCCGATAGCACGTGAAGTTCATGTCTCAGAAATTCCAAAGTTCACGTCTACCATATACTGAAGAAATTCATCGGTGAAAAAAAGGACCACCTAGGCCATTTCACCGACAGCAAATAATGCCTAAAAATGCCATGAGACAAAAAACAAAACTTCACAAGATATAACATAGTAAGTTTGTAGAAAGGTGGAAAAAACATAATTTTGTTTTGTAAGTTTAACCATTTCTAAAAAAATACCTTGAAGTTCAAATTTAAATAATAGGGTGGTTCATTGTTTATTACAAACCTGTAATTATTTCTATTACCATAGAATAAACCAAGGAGTTCAAAAATTAAAAATAGAGCAGTTCGAAAAGTTTATAAAAATAGTGTTTCTACATTTTACTAAAAATACACAATGAAGTTGAAATAAAAAGGTATAGCATTTCAATGCCTATAAAAAACTCACATATTTTCATGTAACCAAGAGAAGTTCAGCTTGATAACTGCCAGAAGTTCACGTACTACACGGTGTGCATTTGGTATGAAAAAAAGAATGAAAAGGCAAAAGGCTAAAAGTTTTGTTGCTAGAAGTTCAAGTCCTCGGCCCGAGAAAATTCAAAAGTTCTTGTGTGAGAGGTTGAACAAAAATACGTGACAGAAATTCAAGGTGAAAACAACGGGGAGTTCAACTACTACACATAATGCGTTTCAGATAAGAATATAAGAATAGAAAACAGAAGGCTTTAAATGTATGTTGCAAGAAGTTCACGTGCTCCTCCGTGCACGGTTCGGAATTTATATTGCGAGACGTCCGACTTCCAATTACATGTTTGAAAAAAAGCAAAAAATGGCGTCCGACCTTCAATTGCGTGTAATTCAACGTATACACAAAACTGTGACAGAAGTTCAAGTACTGTAAGAAATGCATTTCAGGTGAGAACAAAGGTATAGAAAAATAAAAGGTTAAATGGTTTGTTGAAAGAAGTTCAGGTGCTCTGTCAAGGGAAGTTCAAAAAATCTTGCGAGAGAGGTTCACCTTGTATTTCCATGTTTGATTTTTTTCTGTTTAAAAATCGACTACAATTCTTTACACAAAATATAAAAAAGGTGAAGTTCAAATTGAAATAATAGAGAAGTACAGAGTTTATTGAAACTTAGGATTTACATGTTCAAAAAATAAAAAACACAACGCCATTTTTTGCATTTTTAAAAACAACTCATAAAGGAAAACAAAAATGTTGCTAGAAGTTCAAGTGCTCAGCGAGGAAAAGTTCAACAATTCTCGTGAAAGAGGTTCACCGTGTATTTAGATGTCCAAAATACATTAAAAAAATATGTTGTTTTTTGTGTTTTAAAATAATTCTCTCAAACCAGAGAGAAGTTCAAAGTGATAACAACCGGATGTTCACGTACTACATGGTGTGTATTTCGTACAAAGAAATATACAATAAAGTGAAACAAAGTGAAGTTCAAACAGACATGGCCAACAAGTTCAACTACTTCACGCAGTGCAAAAAATAGCACGTCAAAAAACAGCACATCAAAAATTAGAGTGAATTTCAAACAGACATGCCCGAAAAGTTCAACTACTTCACGCAGTGCAAAAAATAGCACGTCAAAAAACGGCACATCAAAAATTAGAGTGAAGTTCAAACAGACATGCCCGAGAAGTTCAACTACTTCACGCAATGCATTTCCATTCACAATGAAGGCAGAAATCATGATCTCGTCATTTTCTAATTTACTTCAAAACGACAGGAATATCATTTGTGTAAGTTCAAGTTCTCGGTCGGAGAAAGTTAAAAAAAATATTGTGAGAGAGGTTTGTACAAAAAGAATATCATTTGTGTAACACTGACGAAAATGGATGAGAAAATTATAAATAAAAATATGTCACAGAAGTCCAACGTGAAAACAGCAGGAAGTTCAACTACTACACTGAATGAATTTTACAAGAAAAACTTTTAAAACCGTCGCGAGTATGAAAAAATGATCAACACGGAAAAGTTGCGTGTTTATAGCAGCTTTCCATCGGTATATCACTTCTTAATTCCGGTGAGTGAATAAAGAGCTACGAGCAAAAAAAAAGCATGTGAAAAACAGAGTGAAGTTCAGGCAGAACTGCCACAGAAGTTCAAGTACTTCAAGCAATGCATTTTCGGCGAATCTGTTTTGCGATAAAGGCAGAACGAGTGATCTCGCTATTTCTGAACTTACTTGAAAATGGCTGGGATTCAGACAAAACCATCAACATGAAAAAGTTTCGCATTTTTTGTAGCTTTTCAACAGTATATTACTTGCCCCGTTCCGATGAAGTTTGTAGAAATTACAGCGAAAATATGTTTTTAGCCATTTTCAAAATCAACATAAAACCGTAATGAATTTGGAGAAACAATATATACCAAAATGTTTCGCATTTGTTCAGGCTTTCCAACGCCATATCATTTGCTATGTTCGGATGTATGATCAAAAAAAATATATCGAAAATACAAACTTGGTAGAACTTGTACCGTTTTCTAAATTACTCTTAAACCGTTCAAAATTAGAAAAAACTTTCAACATGAGAAGAAAGCGCATTTTCATAAGCTTTCCAACGCGATATCATTTGTCTCAATTGCATTAGGCGTTTAGAAATGGCAAAGAAAATATGAACTCGGTTTTTCGGTTTGCAAAATTTTTACGATTTTCCGCATTACTCTTTAACCATAGGGAATTAGAAAAAACTTTCATCATGTGGAAGGAGCGGTTTTACAGCAGTTTTCCAATGCCATATTATTTGTCTCATTCCGATAAACAGTTTAGAAATGCGATCGAAAATACGATTCACGTTTTTTGTATGAAGAAAAAACGGTTTTCAAATCTGCTCTTAAACCACTTATATTTTGCCAAAATTTTAAGTTAGGTCATGATACTGGTGTCCATAACTTTCCAACGGTATATCGCAAGCCCTATTTGGGCAATGTTGACGGAAGTTCAACCTAGCACTAGGGGAAGTCCAGGTCGAACAAATCAGGCCGTAAAATTGCAAAAAACGCAATTTCATCACGACCAGAGAGCAAAATCCGCCTGCGAGCGAGATTTCTATTTAAAACCGGTATTTAGTTGCTAAAAAATCTTTCTAGATTACACTAACATCACATAAAACACTACTAACCAGAATAATTCGCGGGGAAGCCACGGTTGCAAAGATAGCCCGAAGGTCGGGTTCGTACAGAGGGGAGTTCAAGCGCGTGTATAAACAAAAATACGTCACAGAAGTTCAACGTGAAAATAGCATGAAGTTCAACTACTACGCTGAATGAATTTCAGATGAAAAACTTTTAAAATCGTAGCGAATATGAAAAAATGATCAACACGGGAAAGTTGCGTGTTTACAGCAGCTTTCCATCGGTATATCACTTCCTCAATTCCGGTGAGTGGATGTAGAGCTAGGAGCAGTGGATAGAGATATACGAGGAAAAAAAGCACGTGAAAACCAGAGTGAAGTTCAATGTTTCATATCGAGAAGTTCAAATACTTCACGCGATGCATTTTTGGCGAATCTGTTTCGCGATAAAGGCAGAACGAATGATCTCGCCATTTTTAAAATGACTTGAAAACGGCTAGGAATCAGAGAAAGCTGTCAACATGAAAAACTTTTGCATTTTCCGTAGCTTTTCAGCGTATATTATTTGCGCCATTCCGATAAAGTTTGTAGAAAATACGGCGAAAATACGTTTTTTTTGCCATTTTTGAAACTGACTTAAAACTGTAAAGAATTGGGAGAGATAATACATACCAATAAGTTTCGCATTTGTTCAAGCTTTCCAACGCCATATCATTTGCTGCATTGGGACGCACAGTTAAAAAATTAGCTCGAAAATACGAACTCGGTAGGACTTGTACCGTTTTCTAAATTACTTTTAAACCGTTCAAATTTAAAAAAACTTTCAAAATGAAAGAGTAGCGCATTTTCATAAGCTTTCCAATGCCATATCATATGCCTCAATTGGATTAGCCGTTTAGAAATGACGTTGAAAATACGAACTCGGCTGTTCGGTTTGTGAAATTTTACATTTTTTCAAATTACTATTTAACCATAGAGAATTAGAGAAAACTTTCAACATGTGGAAGTAGCGGTTTTGCAGCAGCTTTCCAACGTCATATTATATGCCTCATTCCGATAAATGGTTTAGAAATGCAATCGAAAATACGATTCACGTTTTTTGTGTGAAGAAAAAATGATTTTCAAAACTGCTCTTAAACCACATACATTTTGCCAAAAATTTAAGTTGGGTCATGATACTGGTGTCCATAGCTTTCCAACGATATATCGCAAGCTCCATTTGGGCAATGTTGGCGGAAGTTCAACCTAGTTCACAGGGAAGTTCAAGGTACTACTAGCGGGGCAGGTCAGGTTGTGATCAGAATATTATTCTCATCCCGTGATCAGAATATATATGCTAAACTAAGCGAGCACGCATAACAGCCAACCCTACGTGCTGGTCCTAATTAGGCGGGCACGTCGCTCCCACGAACTCTACCACGCTAATTGATTGAGGGTAAAACCAGTAGAAGAAATAGTAATGGGTTTAATTTGGTTACCATCCCATGCGATCCACGTACGCCCCGGCCAAATGAGCCACTCACCAACAATGGTAAAAGTGCTAGCATATATCGTAATAGGCTGCCATTCATGCACTGCACTTTCGTCCTGTGGTTCTTGTTTGCTAATGACAGTAAAAGTTGTTGGTGTATGTGGTAAAGGAATTAAGAGCTTTATTGACGCACACACTCCGCCTACAACTCCTATGATGAATGACAGTAAACATAGTGGTAGATATGGTAATCAGAATTAAACCATTACTGGCTGACACATCCCACACCTACATTCTCATATCGTAAAATATTCTGGTCACATAGTAATGCCGAAACGAGAAAAGGTGTTATTTGTAGTAAATTTTTTAACAGAGACCCACTGATAGTAATAGTGTTACTACTGTAGTACGAGAAAAACTATTATTATCTGATATGTGGTAGGTGTATTACCATCATGTAGTTGGCATTACGATGAAATATTAGGGATTGACACTGATTTTTTACATGGAGTGGAGAGACGTTCATAATCCACCCTAGTAAAGTTACTTGGGAAACATGGTAATGACACTAATTGGGTTACTATCTTCCTACACCACTCCGCCTCACACAGACTTAAATCCAGGCTGGTAAAATGATGGTCAAACATAGTAAGTTAATTGGATTACAGCCTCCTGCACATCACTCCATCACAATTTTTTTAAAATCCACCCCGATAAAATTGTCCGGAAAAAATAGTAATTGAATTAAAAATAAACAATCTAATGGAATTAATTTGGTTATCATCCGCAACACACAACTCGCGCACTGGCAGAATTTAATCTACCATGCTATTTGATGCATTACTGTGGATGGCGTTCGCATCAACAAGAATGGAGCATGTGTAGTAGTAAGCCAGAAGTAATTACTTGTACTAAACTCATATTTTTAATAACAATTAGCACTATGGTATAAATTATTTTGATTTACATAATGACAGACTCTTGCATATTACAAGGTTTATTACTACAATTGCTCCATTTACTAGATACTCTAAATTAATTACTCAGACCAACGTCGTAACACAATTACCAACTCATATTCATTAGAAAAATAATCATACAATTTTCACTTTTTTGGATGGCTCTTTTACTAGAAGTGAGAGAGGTAATTCTTTTCGGTGTTTTGCTATGTTCCACATTACTGTTACCCCTTGTACATGCATCCGGTAAACATTTTTATTTCATTACTGTGTTTGCAAGGGATTTTACTTGTATGGAAATTAGGTGAATAGCTAGTACTTGTGTAGCAGGTCTAGTGTATGCAACAGGTAACGAATTTAGTTTCGTTACTATGTTTTGGATGAATTTTACTAGAAGGTATTAGGGCATCTCCAGCCGTTGGCCCCTTAGGAGGGGCAAAAAATCGCCCCCTGGGGGCGCACCGGCGCTAAACCACGCACTGGGGGCGTGATTTCCCCCAGTCGCGGCGCCCACGGTTAGTCAAAAAATTAAATACGGCGCAAAAACGACTCAAATTTAACGCAAACATCGGCGAGTTCGTTCAAACTTAAACATATTTTACAAAAAAAGAAAAAAAACTACCGCGGGCTACCCCCGCCGTCTCCCTCGCCGCCCGCCTCACCACCCGCCCACGCGGTTCTACATGCCGAGGAGGCTGTAGAACCGCGTGTAGTCACCACCATCGTCGTCATCATCGTCGTCGTCGTCGCCGCCCCTGCCTACGCCTCTGTCGTCCCTGCTGCATCCCTCCCCCGGTTGGCGCGGCGGGTTGGACGGTCCGGGGGCGGCGTCGTCGTCGTCGTCGTCGCTGTTGAGGACCACGACGCCGAGCACGTCCTCGCACCCACGCTTGCGGGCGGCGATCTCCTCCAGGGCCCGGCGCTGCCGGACCGTCTCGTCGCGGAGGTAGTCATCCCGCGCCCACCGCATGGCGTCCTCGTTGGAGAAGCCGCGCCGGGCGTTGGCGCCGATGCGGACGCCGGAACTGTGGGTGCGCGCGCTGACCGGCGTACCCTGGGGCTCCGGCTTGACGGGGCGGAGGCAGGGCGAGCCGCCGGACGAGGAGGAGGACCCCCCGCTCTCCATGCGCCTCGGGGTCCAGGAGCTTCCCCAGCGGCGTGAGAAGGAAGGGGGAGCGGGTACTCGAGGCGCGGCGTGTTGCCGCCCTCGATGTACTCGAGGACGGCCTCCAACGTGCGCCCGGGCACGCCCCACCACCGACGCCGGCCGGCGGCGTTGAGCTTGCCGGAGGGCACGACGCCGTTGGTGGCCTCGAGCTGCTGGGCGTGACGGCGGCGGAAGTAAGGGTCCCAGAGCGGGCTGTCGGGGACGTACCGTGGCCCCTCCCTCGCCGCACGCGGCTGGTTCGAGCGGATGCGTGCGATCTCCGCACGCCGCGCCGCGCCGGTGGGTACCGGGGGCACTGGCACGCCGCCCGCGCTGATCCTCCACGCCCCGGGCACCCGCATGTCCGGCGGGACCAGGTACTCGGCCTCGTAAAGGAGGCGAGCCTCGTCTTCATGAAGATGGCGGCGGCCGAAGCCGTTCGCCGCCGCGTCGTCGCCTGGGAAGCGCTCGGCCATGGGTGTGAACTGGAGACGGCGAAAGAGAGGAGAGGAGAGGGAGGAACGACGACGTCGGGAGAGTGTGTGAGTCGCCGAGTGCGCCGGGGCGCGTCATATATCGGCCGAGGCGCCGCCCGCGCGCGTGCCACCGTGTTTACGCGTGGCGGGCGAGGGAGGGCGAGTGACGCGCGTCGTCCGGTCTTTACTGCGCCGCCCGTGAGGCATCAATGGCGCAGGCTGACCGGCGCGGCAGCGCGCGGCATCTTTGGCATTGATTCGCCGCGGGAAACGAGGCGATGAGGACGACGAAGGGCCGAGAAGAGAGCCGTGTCGCTGACGCGGCTGGCCCGCGGCTGTTTCGCGCCAAAACAGTTCGCCCGGCGCCCCCGGGCGCCCCCCAGCGCGCCGGGTTCGGGCTGAGTCCGGCGGCGCTGTTTTTGGCCCAAGCCGGCGAAAATCGGGCTCCTGAGGACGCGACTGGGCCATTTTTTCCGCGCCGGCGCGAAAAAACGCCTGGGGAGGCCTTCTTGGGGGCGCGGCTGGAGATGCCCTTAGTGAGTAGCTAGTACGGGACGGGTTGGTTGGCTAGTGCATCTAGTCAGTAACGAATTTACTTCTGTTACTATGATTTACAAGGGAATTTACGAGGATGTTGTAGATGAATAACTAGTAGGGACGGGGCGGAGGATTGGTGCATGCATCTAGTAACGGATTTAGTCCCGTTACTTTTTTTGCCATGGGATATTACTAGGAGGGGGGTGTGATTAGTTGGTTTCGCCCAAGGAGCGTGCATAGAATTAGCGCTTTTGCGCTCAGGCGCAGTTTAGCGCCACCGTAATAACCCAGGATGAAGAATAATTTATTTCTCATCCCAGTCGTTCGATCGAGCAAGTCGTAACATTATTGGTCGGATCGCTTTTCCGTCACTATCAAACCTTTTCCCCTTGCGCGACTGTAGTTTTTCACCCCTCCGACAGGGTAATTTTACATTTGTGCTTGCCACGTCATTTTACAAT
Organism: Triticum dicoccoides; assembly: GCF_002162155.2. Classification (NCBI taxonomy): domain Eukaryota; kingdom Viridiplantae; phylum Streptophyta; class Magnoliopsida; order Poales; family Poaceae; genus Triticum; species Triticum dicoccoides. The sequence goes on along the minus strand of NC_041393.1, from coordinate 19,979,008 downwards.
ACTTTTTTATAGGAAACAGACGCGATCTCTCCAGGAGAAACGATACGGTTAGCTGATCGTGGGACTAGCCAGCCCACCTCCCTATTCACGCGATGCGAGCCGTTCGAGATTCGACGGCGAATACTTCCGTGGTGAGCGGCGGCTGGTGGGTTCGAGCGTGCGGTGGTCGACGGGCAGGCGGGTTGCGTGTTGAGCCGAGCGGCGCCTGGTGCGGTGGCCGACGGGCAGGCGGGCTACGTGGCGAGCGTGGCAGCTTCCCTTGCTCGCAGTGACAACATTCTCGCCGGGTTTGGCTTTGATTTGGTTGGATGTGTGCAGGTGAGAATCACACGGATGGAGGTGAGCAGCCCCGATCCTAATCCTTTTAGTTTCAGTCAATTTTCACTTCGTTTTGTTGTGCCGTGTTCTTCCCGAATTACTAATTTGGTTTTCAGTTTTTGTGGAGGCTGCTGGCCGGAGAGATCACAAGACTGTACGCCCGAAGAGATAATCTGAATTTTACCGTATATGCTTCTACGTGTTTGTATTTGTGCATTTAACACTAATTATTTTTTCTAAGGAAAACTCTCTGATTATTGTTTGGTTTCTATCTCCAGGTAGTTTTTTTTTTTTTGGAAAGGGAGGAATACCCCCGGCCTCTACAATCTCCAAGTAGTTTGGGCGAATGTCTTTTTAGACTGGGAATTTTCTACCTGCTGCCTGTTCCAGTCCATCCGTCCATGCTGTGATGGAGCAGCTTGTGTAGATTTTTTGTGCTACATGATTAGAAGCATCAACTGCTACGTAATGTTAAGATTTTGTCAGCTAGTACTAAGGTGATGTAGGGATAATATTTGGTTTGTTGTTTAAAGTGTTCAAGTTTGATGTTTTCTGGCTCCATGAACATTTGCAGTTTTGTTTCAGTCCGCTAGGCCTAGGGGAAATCATTCAACTTTTTACATGATTCAGAATTAATTAAAAACATTTGTTTAGATGGATTTGCAATTTAGGCTGGATGATTCAATAAATGCGCCTATGAGGAATTTATATGAGTTAACTTTTCTACGGATTTAGTATATGTTTTTCTTAGGACCACCTCTAATTTTTGCACTACGGTGGGTTGGCAGCAGGGCAGAGCAGTCTTGTAGCGTCGTCGGTGTTCCTCTCCTCGGCCTCAGGTTATGGTGTCCGTTGGCATGCTTCTTGATGCGGTCTGTATCTCCTCCCACCACGACGGTCGGCAACCATGTCTTCACCGACGGAGCCCCTCTCCATCGATTTACATAGGTGTGTGGCAATTTATTTTCCCATGGCGAGTACATACTTTTACTACGGAATTTAGTTATCTGAATTTAGATATATTAAGTGCCCATATTTAGATGTGAATCGTTGTGCTTCTGATTCTGATCTCGGCCCCAAATTTGTCTGTTTTGGACATATCTATGCTACAGGCTTAATGCTTGTTTTGAGCCGTACGGCGTACGGTGCCGCCCAGTTACCTAGCTCTGTCCATATACGACCGCCAGTGATTTCCATCTATCCCAGATTATCCTTCTCTCGGTTCCTAACCTATGTAATAATCATGCGTATTTGTTGAAGCTTGCTGGCACAACCTATTCACATATGTACTGTAGCGGTTCAAGCAAAAGTTATCTCCACGGGTGTGGAAAGGACCTTCACTATGCAGTAGCAATGCGTGGTTTTCTTCATGATTGTTGCTAGTACATGAATGAAATAAACATCTGCTTGTCAATAAAAACTTGATAATTGTCGGGTGCAATTAATGTCAACCAGAAAATGTATCATAATCTTCCAGGCTTTGTATTCAGAAATAATTGCATGATTGCCTAAAAATCAGTAAATATGAAAAGGAAAAGTGGTTAAAGTGGGAAGCTCCCTCCTTCAACTTTACATTTTTAGGTAGAAGTGTGTCCTAGAAACTGGGTGTGTGTGCCTATGCCTACCATTTGCACGACATGAGACTTCCCACAATCAGTTAATATGGCCATCCGCCTGTCTATAAGAATATATGCTGCCAGCACTTCTGTTTTTTGTGGTCCTCTGAAGTTGCTTCCTTGGAACATCGAGCTGTTATTATTTTTGATGTTGCATTATTTTTTGTTGTGGATGACAGTACTCCCTGTTTCTTACAAGCTGAATCTCATCTTCTCTGTCCATTTGAATTTTTATATTGAACATTCACATTGTCCCTGAACGTCCCAACTATACTAAGGAAAAAAAAAGGTAAAACTGTAGCATTTTTTTTCCTGTATAACTTGTTTAATTATTTCATCTTGATTTGTTTCTTTCAATATCATATAAGTTGATTCTCCCAGTGTATTGACAACGTGACGTCGTGTTGAACAGAAGGGTTCAGAATGGAAACTAAGGTTCTTCAAGTACGGGCATGGGTTTCATGTAAGCAATGGGTCTCCGGTGTTACCTTTTATAAATCATGAAAGGTGACTTCAGTATTTTGGGCATGTAGCAGAGTCTCCAATCAAAATCTACAAGCAGTGACCAAGGCGAGGTGTAGAACGGGACTATGAGTGCTTGGTCGAGCATCTGTTGCCATCGTCGAAAATGAAGAACTCGATGGTTAATACAATCCATATTATAAATTATCTTGCGTGCATATGCGATTTTTCTGAGATATTGCCTCCATTAATTATGTTTTAGTGAAGGAATTTATCTTGTGATAAACTTGGAGGGTGAAGACTATGGTTGTCCTTGGAATTAAGACACTGTGAGATGAATGTTTCTACAGTACTCATCCTAACTCAACTATTTAATTTATCCTTTATCCTCTGGTAAGGTAGAATCTTGAGATCAGTATGAGCTAGTCAGCCACCAAGGAGGCTGACGATATGGCATTCAGGATCGTTTGGAAATAATGTAACAAAATAGTTTGGAATATGCTGTGTAATTTAATATATTTGGCAACCGTTTCACGATTTAACTCCCATTAGTAGAAAAGGGGGCAATGGTCCAGGCAGGGCCAGCCCATTAGTCCCGGTTCAGTCCAGAACCGGGACCAATGGGGGCACTGGACCCGGTTCGTGAGCCCCGGTGGCCGGCCGGGCCATGTGGGCCATTGGTCCCGGTTCGTCTGGACCTTTTGGTCCCGGTTGATGGCACGAACCGGGATCAATGGGCCTCGCTCCTGGCCCACCACTATTGGTCCGGTTGGAGGCATGAACCGGGACCAAAGGCCGCCCATTAGTCCCGGTTCATACCACCAACCGGGACTAAAGAGTTGGTCCTCTTGTGGCCAGAGTTTAGTCCCACCTTGCCAACCGAAGGGGGTTCACACCGGTTTATAAGCCCCTCCCTCTCTGCCGTGTTGAGCTCCTCTCAAAATGAAAATAGATGCCCTTATACAGGGAATTTGACCTAAATTCATACTGAATTTCTCTGAAGTTAGTAGAAATTTATTATGAATTTAGGTCGAATTTTCTCTATAAGCGCATCTATTCTCATTTTTTTAGTAAAGTTAATCACACCTATTTTTTCTTCTATTTATTTCTGAGTAGTTTTTTATATAGTTTTTTTCTTTTCTGCTATATTTATTTTTTTCTTTTTATTTCTGAGTTGTAATAAGTCATTAAAAATAAGCATCTATGCTCATTTTTTTAGTAAAGTTAATCACAACTATTTTTTCTTCTATTTATTTCTGAGTAGTTTTTTATATAGTTTTTTTTTCTTTTCTGCTATATTTATTTTTTTCTTTTTATTTCTGAGTTGTAATAAGTCATTAAAATAAGCATCTATGCTCATTTTTTTAGTAAAGTTAATCACAAGTATTTTTTCTTCTATTTATTTTTGAGTAGTTTTTTATATAGTTTTTTTCTTTTCTGCTACATTTATTTTTTTCTTTTTATTTTTGAGTTGTAAAAAGTCATTAAAAATAAGAAAGAGGCGCAATGCTCGTTAATTTATTTCAAGCCTTTCGGAATAGTGTCAACTGCACTGCACGTAGCTCTGTGCAGTCTACCCTATTCCTCAAGGCTTGAAGCTAACCAACGTGCAGGTGAGCATTGAGCCTCTTCTTCATCGTCTCTGCACTCAGGGCTTATAAACAGCTGCGAGTGCCTCTCGCTTGGCGAGGTGGGACTAAAAAAACAGCTGCAGAAAGAATCAACTAAAAAACAGCTGCAGAAAATAAAAAAGTAATTAGACAGGTCCGTTGGTACCGGTTGGTGGCTCCAACCGGGACCAATGCCCCTCTTTAGTCCCGGTTGGTGGCTCAAACCGGGACCAATGCCCCTCTTTAGTCCCGGTTGGTGGCACCAACCGGGACCAAAGGTCTTTGTTTCCCGCCCTTTGGGCTGCTGAAAAGAGGCCTTTGGTCCCGGTTGGTGCCACCAACCG
>NC_041393.1:19974134-19974648 GCF_002162155.2 Triticum dicoccoides | reverse complement strand
ATCCCCACTTTGATCTCTCCCTCCTCCTCTCCCGACGCCGCGCGCCGTCCCCTGCCGCCACCTCGCCGTCGCTGCCCCGCCCCGACGCCGTCGCCGCCCCGCGCCGCACCTCGCCGTCGCCGTCGCCGTGAGCAACTTTTTATGATTTTTTTAGATTTTTTTGTAGTTCATAGATTTTTTTGTTAGATTAGATGTGTAGTAATTTAGATATGTAGTTCATAGTATGTTAATTTAGGTTGTGTAATTAATTTGTTCATATTGTGTTAGATTTTTTTGTAGTTCATTGATTTTTTTGTTAAATTAGATGTGTAGTAATTTAGATATGTAGTTCATAGTATGTTAATTTAGATTGTGTAATTAATTTGTTCATATTGTGTTAGATTTTTTTAATTTTTTTTGTTGTTCATAGATTTTTTTGTTAAATTAGATGTGTAGTAATTTAGATATGTAGTTCATAGTATGTTAATTTAGATTGTGTAATTAATTTGTTCATATTGTGTTAGATTTTTTTTCT
>NC_041393.1:19958967-19974124 GCF_002162155.2 Triticum dicoccoides | reverse complement strand
TTTGATGATATTATTGATGAATATGCATGTTTGGTGATATTATTGTTAATAGATATTTTTGATGATATTTAGATTGTGTAATTAATTTTGTTCATATAATTTTAATGATTTTTTTGTTCATAGTATTTAGAAAAAGGAAAAAAATAAGAAGAGAAAGTGTTTAATATAATTAGTTAGAAAAATACTAGTTTATTTTTAGTAAGTACTATTTTATTTTATTTATAGTAAGTGCTTCATATATAGTTGAACTAGCTAGTTGATTTAATAAACTAATTTATTTTGCTATATATAGAAGTAGTTTGTTTTTAGTAAGTATTACTTTATTTATTTATAGTAAGTGCTTAGTAGTTGAACTAGATAGTTGATTTAATTAATAAAACTACTTTATTTAACTATATATAGAAGTAGTTCCCGCATCGACGTCGGCGATGCCTATCCCGCATCTTCGTCGTCGTCGACTCGGCTCCGCCGGGCTGGTATTGGGAGGTGCTACCTTCCGGGGGACGTAGGTTGATGAGGAGGCAGTCCGTTGTTGACCCGATCCTTATTTGGTGGCGGTCACATGGGCCAGTGACGGTGCTGAGGCCTTCGGACACCGCGGAGGTGGTACATCACCGTGTCAGCGAGGAGGACGAGCACGTCCGTCGCTACATGGTTGCATTGGAGGGCAGGTTCGACAATACCTGGCAGGTTCTTCAGGGATCTCACTGGAGCTATGATCCTTGATGGTTCCTCATCTTTGGGTGTCCACCGCCCGCGACGATACCCGTCGGGCGCTAAGGTTCTAGTTGTATTAGTGATGCTATATTAGTGATAATATTCGACGATGTACGGACACCAAGAGATGATGTACTTTTGCTTATAATTATTGAATGCATGCTAATTTGAATACTACTTTGTTTTATGATTTGATTTTGCTTATTATATGATTTGATTTTGCTTATTGAATGCTCATATTGGATAAATTCTCCTTCATTCCCGTGTGCTAGACAATTTGGTGTAATAATGCACTCGGGAATGAAAGGAGGAGCTACGTACATCACCGATAGTCAACCCGTGATTAATATTTGAATTATGAACATAGGCCAAAAATGTCGTACTCGGACGACGAAAATTGCCCGGTGGATTGCGACTGGTGCCATGATGACCAAGGTATGTGCGACAGGTTCATTGAGCTGGACGAAGATCAGCGCTTCAGCATTAAGCTCGAGGAGACCTTCGATGTTCATATGGTACGCAACGACGACAATAGTTTTTTTCGTAATTAAGCACGACTTCAACTATTTTAACGTGTATTTTTTATCTTTTCCAATTCGACTAGCTTATCCCATGCTTTGCAAGACGCTATGTCTTGGAGATGATGGGTTTTGAAGACCATGAAAGTATGGAAACCAAAAAAATTATCCTAAGTACCCATCATGGTGTGGATTTTCAAGTAAAGCTGTACAATGCTCAGAGTGTAACCCATTTTGGTTGCAAAAATTGGGAAGCACTTTGCAAGATGTATGGTTTTGATGAGGGTATGCTTGTCACCATGGATCTTGGTGATCCTACAATCGAGCAAGAGAGACCTTCGATTTGCGTCCTTGTGGATACACCTCCAATTCTTCCCCCATGTGAGCTTAACATAGCTATTAAGTAATTTATATTGTTAGAACCTACTACACCAAAGGCTCTGAATTAACTTATCAGGAGAAAAATCATCTGGTCGCATTTTGTATTGATCTTGAGAATTACAATATCTACAATCAAACTCCTCAACATTATGGTCAATACGTGCCACTAGTGCACGTGCTGAACTACGGTAACTACCATGGAGATACCCTGGTAAGATTTTTTACTATTACGACATCCATGCATCTTTTTGCACACTTCTAAACTAGTACATCATTGCTAACTACGAAGTTATTACTATGTTTTTCAACAGATAATCCCGAATGATTGTGTGCCTCATCTGATGTATGCGCACGGTACCCTTCATGTTTTGAACATACAACCAAGTCTTCCTACGAATCTCAACTGTCCATACCGGGTTTCTAAAAGAAGTGGAGACATCACAATCAAAGAATAGAAAAAATGTATGGACAGTCGTAAGGAGCTTCTTGGAAGCAAAAAGCAGCGAAGGGCAAGAATTGGAGACAGGATGATCACCATTCTTCATAATGGAGAGTCAGGGTCTATATTGTTTTATGCTATTTTACCTTAAGCGTGTTTAGGTCCTACCTGATACTAATGATCATGTGCTAAGAACAATTATGTAGGGTTGTGTTCGATGACTATGAGGATGATGATCGTATGACTTATTATTAATAACGAGTAGAAGTTGTATGATGATGCATGATTAGTAGGACTTGTTATTATATATGATGATGTATGATGCGAGCATGCATGAGTTATTATATCAGCGGGTGAAATAAACATATATAGTAGCAGCGTTGGTAAACCAAAGACGAAGATATAAGAGAGGACACTTCTCTCTATTAGCTAGCTAATAACAACCTAAAAATAACCCCCAAAACCCCTAAAACAGCCACTTTTCTAAAAAAAACATAGACTTTTGGTCCCGGTTGGTGCCACTAACCGGGACCAAAGGCCCCCCTGACTGGGCTCAGCGCACAGGCCACGTGGAGGCACATTGGTCCCGGTTCGTGTTTGAACCGGGACTAATGGGTGGAGGTATTAGTAACGACCCATTAGTCCCAGTTCATGAACCGGGACTAAAGGCCCTTACGAACTGGGACTAATAGGTGTTTTCCTACTAGTGATCCTACACTGACATTGCATTCAATTGGTGGACCGTGCGTTGATATACTCTTGTTTACGTCTCATCCTGAATTTCCTATGTCGGCTGCCAAATTCCTACGGCTCTCAACTGAATTAGTAGAATATGTTTCTCGTTTGCATTTGATTCCAAATTTTGTACTCCCTTCATTTCAAAATAAATGTCTTGAGTTTAGTACAAATTTGTACTATAGCTAGTACAAAGTTGAGACACTTATTTTGAGACGTATGGAGTAGTAGCTAAGGAATGACTGCAAGATTCCCTTTTTCCAAGAAAAAGACTGATTATAGAGAGACATCTGCAGTAGAGCACGTTAAAAAGTTTGATCCATGTGTCAGCCAAACAAAAGTCGATGCAGTAGAGCTCATCCATGCAGTAGAGCCAATGTACTACACGGTGGTAATTTACCTAATCTTTGGCCGTAAATTTACGGGCATGCATGGTGGGTGCGTGCATGTCTCTCATGTCGGTCGCTTCCACACCGTAAGATTACGTTGCATGCAAAGATTATTACATCGATGCTCCATGGATGGAAGCGTGCGGACTGGTTTGCATGGCGCACTGGCTATATAGGGTCGTGCTATTCATCACCCTGGGAGAGGAATTCTTATTCCTCACCCCAGTCCAATCTATGCACCCACGACCAGCAATACCAACTGTAAGAAACACAATGCTTGAGGTAAAATTACTGCATGGACAAGGAACCAACCCACCAAATCGATGGTAAACTCACAGGGTAATTCTACGATGTGCTGTGCATGCATGGAAGTCGAGGTAATTTTACAATGAGCATGGGAGTCTGTTGTGTCCTGCGTGAGAGGAACAAATCTGATGCGTCAAAAACGCCCTTTAGAAAACAAATGGCTTAGCTGAAAATTTAAAGTGAGATATTCCTGATTTTTTGATTCCGATAAGGTTGTGTCCATGTATTGTAGGTATTTTACATTATATCTATTATTATCCCTATATATACTATTGGACTGAGTACACCAGGGCTCTGCCAAAATTGAAATGCGGTAATTGACGCAAGTAACATGGACCACTAACGCTTTTCTGTACAAGGCATTTTTGGTTATCGTAAGAAACATGGTCCACTAATTATTTTGTACACCGGCATGTTTTGGTGTCTGCCACTTAGCACTCAGTAACAAGCATCGAAAAAAATTCAGAAATCACTATTACAAAATTCAATACTGCTGATCTTGATCTTCAAAAAGCTATTTGCAGGTGGCCAGAGATCTCCCATCCGTGTCATCTGTTCAACAATCTCTCCAGCGACTGAAACATTTTTATCCAAGGGCTTGAAGTAACCTGGTGTCCTACTAATAGTTCTTAGAGCCTTTAGGTTCACTTTTCTTCTCATCAAAACCTGAATTTTACTACTCCCCCAAATCCATATTAATTTTCGTTGATTTAGTACAACTTGGTACTAGATCGGCGAGAATTATTATGGATAGGAGGGAGTCCTCTCTATTCCTGAATAAATTAAGCATCCAACCAACTGAATAATCAAAATAATGTTACTCATGTAGTCAGCTGAAGAGAGAATAGTAGGTTGCCTTCATACACTAGAAATATAGTGGCAATGCGGCAAGCTAAGCAAATGCCTACTCCTAGGCTTATAAATAAGTCTGCCTTTTTCGGACTTAAATCCTTAATTGTGTGTCAAAATGCTTGATCTGGCACCTCATAGTATACATGTAGATCAAGCAAAAAATAAAGCAATGCCACGGACACATATTACTGTTGGGGAACGTAGTAATTTCAAAAAAATTCCTACGCACACGCAAGATCATGGTGATGCATAGCAACGAGAGGGGAGAGTGTGTCCACGTACCCTCGTAGACCGAAAGCGGAAGTGTTAGAACAACGCGGTTGATGTAGTCGTACGTCTTCACGGCCCGACCGATCAAGCACCGAAACTACGGCACCTCCGAGTTCTAGCACACATTCAGCTCGATGACGTCCCTCAAACTCCGATCCAGCCGAGTGTCGAGGGAGAGTTCCGTCAGCACAACGGCGTGGTGACGATCTTGATGTTCTACCGTCGCAGGGCTTCTCCTAAGCACCGCTACAATATTATCGAGGAGGACTATGGTGGAGGGGGGCACCACACACGGCTAAGAGATCAAGAGACCTATTGTTGTTGTTGTGCCTAGAGGTGCCCCCCTGCCCCCGTATATAAAGGAGCCAGGGGGAGGGGTTCGGCCGGCCAGGAGGGGCGCGCCAGGAGGAGTCCTCCTCCCACCGGGGGTAGGACTCCCCCCTTCCTTGTTGGAGTAGGAGAGAAAGAAAGAGGGGGAGAGGAGGAAGGAAAAGGGGGCTGCACCCCTTGTCCAATTCGGACTAGAGGGGGGCTGCGCGCCTCCTTCCTTTCGGCCTCTCTCCTCTATTCCTGTATGGCCCAATAAGGCCCATATACTCCCCGGCGAATTCCCGTAACTCTCCGGTACTCCGGAAAATACCTGAATCACTCGAAACCTTTCTGAAGTCCGAATATAGTCGTCCAATATATTGATCTTTACGTCTCGACCATTTCGAGACTCCTCTTCATGTCCCCGATCTCATCCGGGACTCCGAAATCCTTCGGTACATCAAAAATCATAAACTCATAATATAACTGTCATCGAAACCTTAAGCGTGCGGACCCTACAGGTTCGAGGACAATGTAGACATGACCGAGACACGTCTCCGGTCAATAACCAACAGCGGAACCTGGATGCTCATATTGGCTCCCACATATTCTACGAATATCTTTATCGGTCAAACCGCATAACAACATATGTTGTCCCATTTGTCATCGGTATGTTACTTGCCCGAGATTCGATCGTCGGTATCTCAATACCTAGTTCAATCTTGTTACCGGCAAGTTTCTTTACTTGTTCCGTAATACATCATCTTGCAACTAACTCATTAGTTGCAATGCTTGCAAGGCTTAAGTGATGTGTATTACCGAGAGGGCCCAGAGATACCTCTCCGACAATCGGAGTGACAAATCCTAATCTTGAAATACGCCAACCCAACATGTACCTTCGGAGACACCTGTAGAGCACCTTTATAATCACCCAGTTACGTTGTGACGTTTGGTAGCACACAACGTGTTCCTCCGATAAACGGGAGTTGCATAATCTTATAGTCACAGGAACATGTATAAGTCATGAAGAAAGCAATAGCAACATACTATACGATCAAGTGCTAAGCTAACGGAATGGGTCAAGTCAATCACATCATTCTCCTAATGATGTGATCCCGTTAATCAAATGACAACTCATGTCTATGGCTAGGAAACATAACCATCTTTGATTAACGAGCTAGTCAAGTAGAGGCATACTAGTGACAATCTGTTTGTCTATGTATTCACACATATATTATGTTTCCGGTTAATACAATTCTAGCATGAATAATAAACATTTATCATGATATAAGGAAATAAATAATAACTTTATTATTGCCTCTAGGGCATATTTCCTTCAGTCTCCCACTTGCACTAGAGTCAATAATCTAGTTCACATCACCATGTGATTTAACACCAATATTCACATCTGTATGTGATTAATACCCATAGTTCACATCGTTATGTGATCAACACCCAAAGGGTTTACTAGAGTCAATAATCTAGTTCACATCGCTATGTGATTAACACCCAAAGAGTACTAAGGTATGATCATGTTTTGCTCGTGAGAGAAGTTTAGTCAACGGGTCTGTCACATTCAGAGCCGTATGTATTTTGCAAATATTCTATGTCTACAATGCTCTGCACGGAGCTACTCTAGCTAATCGCTCCCACTTTCAATATGTATCCAGATTGAGACTTAGAGTCATCTGGATTGGTGTAAAAGCTTGCATCGATGTAACTTTTTACGACGAACTCTTTTATCACCTCCATAATCGAGAAACATCTCCTTAGTCCTCACTAAGGATATTCTTGACCGCTGTCCAGTGATTTACTCTTAGATCAAAATTGTATTCCTTTGCCAAACTTAGAGCAAGGTATGCAATAGGTCTGGTACACAGCATAGCATACTTTATAGAACCTATGACTGAGGCATAGGGAATGACTTTTCATTCTCTTTCTATTTTCTGCCATGGTCGGGTTTTGAGTCTTACTCAAGTTCACACCTTTGCATCACAAACAAGAACACTTTCTTTGACTGTTCCATTTTGAACTACTTCAAAATCTTGTCAAGGTATGTACTAATTGAAAATCTTATCAAGGTCTTGATGCTCAATATGTAAGCAGCTTTAGCGAGGTCTTTCTTTGAAAAACTCCTTTCAAACACTCCTTTATGCTTTCCAAAAAATTCTACATCATTTCCAATTAATAATATGTCATTCACATATACTTATCAGAAAGGTTGTAGTGCTCCCATTCACTTTCTTGTAAATACAAGCCTTTCCAAATGTCTGTATAAAACCATATGCTTTGATCAACTCATCAAAGCGTATATTCCAACTCTGAGATGCTTGCACCAGTCCATTGATGGATTGCTGGAGCTTGCACATTTGGTTAGCACCTTTAGGATTAACAAAACCTTCTGGATGCATCATATACAACTCTTCTTTAAAAAATCCATTAAGGAATGCAGTTTTGACATCCATTTGCCAGATTTCATAAAATGTGGCAATTACTAACATGATTCAGACAGACTTAAGCATCGATACGAGCGAGAAAATCTCATCGTATTCAAAACCTTGAACTTGTCGAAAACCTTTCGCAACAAGTCGAGCTTAGTAGATAGTAACACTACTATCAATGTCCGTCTTCCTCTTGAAGATCCATTTATTTAACATGGCTTGCTGATCATCGAGCAAGTCAATCAAAGTCCATACTTTGTTCTCATACATGGATCATATCTCAGATTTTATGGTCTCAAGCCATTTCGTGGAATCTGGGCTCATCATCGCTTCCTCATAGTTCGTAGGTTCATCATGGTCTAGTAACATGACTTCCAAAACATGATTATCGTACCACTCTGGTGCGGATCTTACTCTGGAAGACCTACGAGGTTTGGTAGCAACTTGATCTGAAGTTTCATGATCATCATCATTAACTTCCTCACTAATTGGTGTAGGAATCAATGGAACTGATTTCTGTGATGAACTACTTTCCAATAAGGGAGAAGGTACAATTACCTCATCAAGTTCTACTTTCCTCCCACTCACTCCTTTCGAGAGAAACTTCTTCTCTAGAAAGGATCCATCTTAGTAACGAATAACTTGCCTTTGGATCTATGATAGAAGGTGTACCCAATAGTTACCTTTGGGTATTCTATGAAGACACACTTCTCTGATTTGGGTTCAAGCTTATCAGGTTGAAACTTTTTGACATAAGTATCGCAGCCCCAAAATTTAAGAAACGACAACTTTGGTTTCTTGCCAAACCACAATTAATAAGGCGTCGTCTCAACGGATTTTTGATTGTGCCCTATTAAACGTGAATGCAGCTGTCTCTAATGCATAACCCCAAAACTATAGTGGTAAACCGATAAGAGACATCATATATCGCACCATATCTAGTAAAGTACGATTACAACGTTTGGACACACCATTACATTGTGGTGTTCCAGGTGTTATGAGTTGCGAAACTATTTCACATTGTTTCAAATGAAGACCAAACTCGTAACTCAAATATTCTTCTCTACGATCAGATCATAGAAACTTTATTTCTTGTTACGATGATTTTTCCACTTCACTCTGAAATTCTTTGAACTTTTTAACTATTTCAGACTTATGTTTTATCAAGTAGATATACGCATATCTGCTCAAATCATCTATGAAGGTCAGAAAATAACGATACTTGCCACGAGCATCAACACTCATTGGATCGCATACATCAGTATGTATTATTTCCAATAAGTCAGTAGCTCGTTCCATTGTTCCGGAGAACGGAGTTTTAGTCATCTTGCCCAAAAGGCACGGTTCGCAAGCATCAAATGATTCATAACCAAGTGATTCCGAAAATCCATCTTTATGGAGTTTCTTCATGCGCTTTACATCGATATGACCCAAACGGCAGTGCCACAAATAAGTTGCACTATCATTATTAACTTTGCATCTTTTGGCATCAATATTATGGATATGTGTATCACTACGATCGAGATCCAACACACTATTTTCATTGGGTGTATGACCATTTGAAGGTTTTATTCATGTAAACAGAACAACAATTATTCTCTGATTTTAAATGAATAACTGTATTGCAATAAACATGATCAAATCATATTCATGCTCGACGCAAACGCCAAATAACATTTATTTAGGTTTAACACTAATCCCGAAAGTATAGGTAGTGTGCGATGATGATCATATCAATCTTGGAACTACTTCTAACACTCATCGTCACTTCCGCTTCAACTAGTCTCTGTTTATTCTGTGACTCCTGTTTCGAGTTACTAATCATAGCAACCGAACAAGTATCAAATACTCAGGGGCTACTATAAACACTAGTAAGGCACACATCAATAACCTGTATATCAAATATACCCTTATTCACTTTGCCATCCTTCTTATCCACCAAATTTTCAGGGCATTTCCGCTTCCAGCGACCATTTCCTTTGCAGTGTAAGCACTCAGTTTCAGGCTTTGGTTCAGCTTTGGGCTTCTTCGTGGGAGTGACAACTTGCTTGTCATTCTACTTGAAGTTCCCCTTTCTTTCCCTTCGCCCTTTTCTTGAAACTAGTGATCTTGTCAACCGTCAACACTTGATGCTCTTAATCAGCTTACCATCTCTGGATGTCAAGGAGGAGAGCACGGTCGGGCCAGCAGGAGTCCTCCAGTTCTGTCCAGAAACACAAGGGGTATATGGCGATGTGGGATACTAGTGCGCCATCGAAGGCAAAGATTCATATGTGGCGTATGATTCGAAATGGACTGGCTGTGGGATCAGAACTTCATCGGCGGCGAATCAAACCGGGTGTTTTTTGTGTTGCGTGCGGCAAAGAAGAAACTATCATTCATCGTTTTTGGGCATGTCAGCATTCCGCTTAGTTTTGGCAGGTATTGCGTTCAAAAAAAGGTATTGCGGTGCCAACCCCATCGTGTCAGATCGATACCCAGGGTGCTCTAGCTCAATGGCTACTGAGTTGGTTCTCCGGGGCGGCCGACGACGAGAAAGAAGCGATGATCCAGGCAACATATGCCTTATGGCTCTCTAGGAACGAGGCGAGGGACGGCGTCAGAATTCAAACTCCACATGCAATAATGGAGTCTATTTGTGCACACATGACAGAATGGTCAATCTCTCACCAGCCACAACCACGGGAGAGAGAGCCGAGGGATAACCAGAAGTGGGTTGTGCCGGAGGAGGGATGGTTTAAGCTTAACTGTGATGGAGCTGTGTCGAAGGTAGGTGACAAGGCGGGCGGGGGAGGTGTCCTCAGAGATCACAATGGAGCGTTTTTGGCGGGTGCATGTCATCATTTCCCGGGTATTACCGATCCTGAAGTAGCAGAAGTTTTGGCATGCAGGCGAGGTTTACAGGTAGCTGAGGAGCTAGGCATCCAAAACATCCACGTCGAGCTGGATAGTGCACAAGCCGTTCACATGATCAACGAACAGGGCAGGAACTTCTCGGCAGTTGGACCTTGGATCCATGACATAAAACAAATGCTGGAGTCGAAGCAAAATGTGAAGGTTACGTGGGCTCGATGTTCTGCAAATGTCGCGGCGCATAAGTTGGCTAGAGTAGGAGTAGGAGATGAAATCTGTAGGGTTTGGTTGGGGGTCCCCCCAGACTGTATTTTGAGTGTAATCTCGGATGACATTCCGGGTTTTGCGAACTAATTAAATAAAGCGGCGGCTTTTACCCTAAAAAAACACTTGATGCTCTTTCTTGATTTCTACGTTCGTCGATTTCAACATCACGAAGAGCTCGGGAATCGTTTTCGTCATCCCTTGCATACTATAGTTCATCACAAAGTTCTACTAACTTGGTGATGGTGACTACAGAACTCTGTCAATCACTATCTTATCTGGAAGATTAACTCCCATTTGATTCAAGCGATTGTAGTACCCAGACAATCTGAGCACATGCTCACTAGTTGAGCTATTCTCCTCCATCTTTTAGCTATAGAACTTGTTGGAGACTTCATATCTCTCAACTCGGGTATTTGCTTAAAATATTAACTTCAACGCCTGGAACATCTCATATGGTCCATGACGTTCAAAACATCTTTGAAGTCCCGATTCTAAGCCGTTAAGCATGGTGCACTAAACTATCAAGTAGTCATCATATTGAGCTAGCCAAACGTTCATAACGTCTGCATCTGCTCCCGCAGTAGGTCTGTCACCTAGAGGTGCATCAAGGACATAATTCTTCTATGCAGCAACGAGGATAAACCTCAGATCACGGATCCAATCCACATCATTGCTACTAACATCTTACAACACAATTTTCTCTAGGAACATATCAAAATAAACATATGAAAGTAACAATGCAAGCTATTGATCTACAACATAATTTGCAAAATACTACCAGGACAAAGTTCATGATAAATTTAAGTTCAATTAACCATATTACTTAAGAACTCCTACTTAGACACCTCCGAGTTCTAGCACACGTTCAGCTCGATGATGTCCCTCGAACTCCGATCCAGCCGAGTGTCGAGGGAGAGTTCCGTCAGCACGACGGCGTGGTGACGATCTTGATGTTCTACCGTCGCAGGGCTTCGCCTAAGCACCGCTATAATATTATCAAGGAGGACCATGGTGGAGGGGGGCACCGCACACGGCTAAGAGATCAAGAGATCTATTGTTGTTGTTGTGCCTAGAGGTGCCCCCTGCCCCCGTATATAAAGGAGCTAGGGGGAGGGGTTCGGCCGGCCAGGAGGGGCGCCCCAGGAGGAGTCCTCCTCCCACCGGGAGTAGGACTCCCCCCTTCCTTGTTGGAGTAGGAGAGAAGGAAAGAGGGGGAGAGGAGGAAGGAAAAGGGGGCTGCACCCCTTGTCCAATTCGGACCAGAGGGGGGCTGCGCGCCTCCTTCCTTTCGGCCTCTCTCCTCTATTCCCGTATGTCCCAATAAGGCCCATATACTCCCCGGTGAATTCCCGTAACTCTCCGGTACTCCGAAAAATACCCGAATCACTCGAAACCTTTCCGAAGTCCGAATATAGTCGTCCAATATATCGATCTTTATGTCTCGACCATTTCGAGACTCCTTGTCATGTCTCAGATCTCATCCGGGACTCTGAACTCCTTCGGTACATCAAAACTCATAAACTCATAATATAACTGTCATCGAAACCTTAAGCGTGCGGACCCTACGGGTTCGAGAACAATGTAGACATGACCGAGACACGTCTTCGGTCAATAACCAATAGCGGAACCTGGATGCTCATATTGGCTCCCACATATTCTATGAAGATCTTCATCGGTCAAACCACATAACAACATACGTTGTTCCCTTTCTCATCGGTATGTTAATTGCCCGAGATTCGATCGTCGGTATCTCAATACCTAGCCAATCTCGTTACCAGCAAGTCTCTTTACTCATTCCGTAATACATCATCTCGCAACTAACTCATTAGTTGCAATGCTTGCAAGGCTTAAGTGATGTGTATTACCGAGAGGGCCCGGAGATACCTCTCCGACAATCGGAGTGACAAATCCTAATCTTGAAATACGCCAACCCAACATGTACCTTCGGAGACACCTGTAGAGCACCTTTATAATCACCCAGTTACGTTGTGACGTTTGGGAGCACACAAAGTGTTCCTCCGGTAAACGAGAGTTGCATAATCTCATAGTCACAGGAACATGTATAAGTCATGAAGAAAGCAATAGCAACATACTATACGATCAAGTGCTAAGCTAACGAAATGGGTCAAGTCAATCACATCATTCTCCTAATGATGTGATCCCGTTAATCAAATGACAACTCATGTCTATGGCTAGGGAACATAACCATTTTTGATTAACGAGCTAGTCAAGTAGAGGCATACTAGTGACAATCTGTTTGTCTATGTATTCACACATGTATTATGTTTCCGGTTAATACAATTCTAGCATGAATAATAAACATTTATCATGATATAAGGAAATAAATAATAACTTTATTATTGTCTCTAGGGCATATTTCCTTCAATTACATTCCTATTTCCAGCAGATAATTGTACAATTTCTGAAGAAAAAAACAGCTTTAATAGTTAGTACAAGAGTGTTGCTGCTACTAGAAGGCTAATTTTCTTAAATTTTCTGTAGGATTATTCCAGCTAAGATTGTGAGAAAAACAGCAACTTCGGACATAATTAAGAAATTTCTTAGAAGTAACACAAAAAAGGTGTATAGCAAAATGAGTAAATGAAGGGAGAAGTATATTAAAAGAAATATATATAACCAAAAGGAGCACATAGAAAATGAGAAGTAAATGCCAAACAGAAAGAAGTATATTTCAAATAGCCAAATGTATCCCAGCTAGCAAACCACTGTTGGAAGGACCATATACTTATAACAACTCTAGTGTTGAGCTTAAACTAAAACATATGAACAAGGAAAAAAACAAAAACGTCAGAAAGCCTACTAGAAGAACGGTAATACTAACTAGCATTTCTATAACATTTTGAAACTATTTGGTGACAATTGGGAAAACTATAACTCAGTGGTTCTCACAAAAAATAAGATGTTGTATGTTGTCTTTTCCTTGTCAAGTGAAAAACCAATGTCCATCTGCTAATGCCACAAACAGATGTAGCTTTATTCTTCCTCTAATCCTGACTGAGATGTAAACCGAATTTCATGTTCATGGTGAGATGGAATGCACCAAATGTAGAGGGATTGGCTTTGTGCACCGGCATGTGGTGGCAATCTCATATGTGTTTGTTTAAGTACTTGTGTTAGGCCATCCCGAAAATTGTGTGCAAAAAAAGTTTTTTTTAAGGAATACACCATACTATAAGCTGTTGATCTTCAACTTCACAAGCCTATAGGACTGAAACATGGTGAAAACATCAGTACTACCATATCTCTACTACGATGCAGTACTAAACTGTCGTTGTAAGGACCTTGCATGTCTCACTTCCCACTTGAAATCATGGACCGAGAGGTACTGTTTGATGAGTAGAATCAGTACGTGATGACTTCTTTGTTTAGTTTAAAAGTCCTATTCAGAACATGGAATTCCCAATAATTTGTGTAGAATTTAAACTGTTAGATGTGAAACTGTCGTGTTTCAGCCAAGCCAAAGGAGGATTTAAACAGCAAGTTGCTGCCCAAAATAATGAATGCAACAACTGTACCATATTCATTCGTCTGTAGAATCTTCTATATGATATCAATCAAAACAAATCGACACATACTCTTGTATGTTGATGGAGAGGGGGCTATACTGAAGAACTCCGGCAGCGCAGACCTGGTTAGCCACCATCGTGATGCTAAGAAAAGGACACCGCGTCAAAAGATGAGAAGGAAGAGAAAAGCTGACTACCTTCTTCCTCTGTTATCTTTGTTGCCTCAACCTCTTCAAATTCCTGCAAGTAACAATTCATCTTTCAGTGGCTCAATGGAAATGCATCCAGTGTACCAGCTGGTGGCCACCTATTTCATTTTCCCCATGGATTAAGCTCCCGAATGCCCTAATTTAAGAACCCTAGGTACAACTTCTCACCAACAATGAGGGGACTACCCAGCAACGGGAAGAGATATGAGCAACGGGATGCAGAATACTTCTCATTATTATTGCTTGGATTCGAATCTCTTTGAACCGGTCGGGTACCTCCTTTGAATCTTTTTTCTCCAAAACTAAGATATCCTAAGATGTACCTATACAGATTCACAGGAAGATGGAAGCTTAACTACCTTTTTTCCGTCCCAATCTAAACAAGAACACAATGGATGGGAAAGAATAATCTGATCTAGAATCTGGGATGGGAGTAGCCGAGCGGAGAGCTCACCATGACGTTGCGTGTACTAGAGCAGCGCCGTCGCGGCCGTCGGAAATCAAGAATCAATGGTGGTCGATGCAGCACCGTGTCAACCCCCACCCGCCGCGTCATCCGGCACTGACGAACCTGCAGAGGCGCCGAGGCCACACGGGCACTTACCAGGCCGGGACGCCGATTCTGCGCAGACCACCACACTCGCCGCCCACCGCGGCTAATCCTCATCGGAGCTCCAACCGCTCGTAGTTGCCTTGTGTAATCAGGGGACCTGGTTGGGTTACCTGCTAATCCCACGACCAAAGCGAGGATATTTTATTTAAATGGACAGGAGCTACCTGTGTGCCAAAAATTGCGAGGTAATCTTACGTTGTGCGGGCGTGAAAAAAAAGGAATTGCATCCACACAGCCGAGCAAACGAATCCTGGCTCGGTAGATGGATCGGGGTGAAGAATTACTTATTTTTCACCCTGGGTCATTAATAGACTTTCTATATATATATGTA
>NC_041393.1:19957188-19958503 GCF_002162155.2 Triticum dicoccoides | reverse complement strand
GCGCCCACCCCCGACCACCTCCCACCACGCGGCGGCGCGACCACCCCCGTTGTGGCATGTGCCCCACCCTCGACTAACCTCTGCCGGCGCACCTCACCATGACCTCCGCGGCTCCATGACGTTGGATCCGGCCAAGCCGTGCCGAAATCGAGCACCCCGTTCTTCCTCCTTTCTCTAACCTATGTTCATCCCTGAGATCTCGTCTCTCTCTCACAGCAGGATGTCGTCGGTTGCCACTCCTCACGCCCAGGCGGCGCTGCGCCCTTGTCTGATCCGGCGCCTCTGACCGGGTCCATCCCTTCCACAGCCTCGCCGATACCTCCCCGTGCAGGATCCCGACGGTCACGCCATTGATGATGCGAGGAGGACGGGCAACGCCCCGGGTATGGCCGCAGCTTCGCCCCCTTCACAGCTCCCCTCCTCCTCCTAAAGCACACCGTCAGTAGCACGCCCGCTGTCCTCCGGTGCGAGGGCTTGTAGTCCGGCGGCCCACCGGCCATGGACTCCGGCGGGGGTGGTGAGGACATGGCCATCCTAAGGAGGCAGCGGTGACGCCTTACAGCCCAAGGAAGGGCAGGGCAGCAGTCCGGCTGCCCACCCCCAGCCCCCATGCAGTTGGTGTGGTGCGTCCGGTGCAGTGCGGAACGCGTGTGCGTGGGTGTGCAGTTCTGGCGAGGTCAAAGAACTCCCTCTTCCTCGTCCCATGGCCGATGCAAGGTGCTCTACACCGACGTACAGGAAAACAATGGGAGCGACGGCGAGGATGGTCTTTTGGTTCACTGATTTTGTTTTTTGTGGTTGAAAATCGTCAGGGCCTTATCATACTGTAGTTTACTTTTCTTCAAGGTGCTCGCCGCCGACGTACTGCGTTTTGCTATGAGTTGTTCTTCCGGTTGAATTTGCAGGTTTTTTCCAGTTAATTTTTAAAAGGAAATCAGTTCCTTTTCCTGAGGTGTGAAGTTTACTTGTGCATATTTCCATGTAATTTTGCACTTAGTCCTGCAGTGCACTCGATGCGGTAAGCTTTGACCCTGCCCGCAGTTTAGATGGGAGCTTAATGAGGTTCACATTCAAATGTACTGCTCAACAGTGGTTCAGCAGCTCATCCCGTGCAGCTCGGTTTGCACAGGCATGTGGTTTGGTGTATCGCCACGTGCAGCTCGGGGGTGTGCAGGCGTACAGTTTGTGTTTTTCTAAGTTAAATGAAACTGCAAGTTGTGCATCCTGGGGGTTTGATGTGTGTGCGGCATTGACCATGCAGTACTTAGATGAACACATGTCTCTTGTAGTTAGGCAAACGTGTGAGTGCAGTATG
>NC_041393.1:19955073-19957050 GCF_002162155.2 Triticum dicoccoides | reverse complement strand
TTTTCTTCTGATTTTGTTGTGCCATGCAATGTGTGGTTGCTGGATGTACTTATTTTCGAGGTACTATTGTTTGTGTCTAGATGTTCATTTCATCATTCTCAAGTGGTTCATTTTGTAGAAGAAAAGGATAGTTAGAAAAAGAAACTAATGCAGTACACTAGCCTTTACTCTGGAGTTCGGACGCGTTAACACAAAAAGGAAAAAAAAAGAGAAAAATAGAAGAATGCAGTGCACTAGCCTCTACTCTGGAGTTCGGAGGTGTTTCATCATTCTCAAGCGGTTCATTTTGAAGAAAGAAAAGGATAGTTAGAAAAAGAAACTAATGTAGTACACTAACCTCTACTCTGGAGTTTGGACGCGTTAACACAAAAAAGAAAAAAATGACAAAAACAAAAGAATGCAGTGCAGGTTTTCATTATGTAAAAAAACACAAAAACCTGTGTGAGAAAAATAATGTCCGACAAAAGAAATTATGCAGCTCGCTTGCTCATCCGATGCAGTGCAGTTTTCATTCTGAAGCACGGTCGGCCGTATGATGTTGTTCATCCCGAAAGTGCAAAAATATTATGATGAAAGCGAAAAAAAGTAATGCGGTTCACTTCTTGATAGTGTTGTGGTTTATTTACACCCGGTGTGAAGTGCACTCTACTTACTGGTCCTTGAAAAAAATTATGTCTGAATAAAATAAACCATGCAGTTCTCTAACACGTCTGCTGCAGTACGGTTTTTCGTCCGATGCAGTGTGGTTTTTAGTCGGATGAAGTACCCACGTCGATTTGTGTGTCGCGAAAAACAGAGTGTCCGCATTTCAGTAAATTAAAAACTACTCTTAAACCGTAAGGAATTAGAGAGAGTGTTTTACATGAAAAAGTTGCATCTCGTCGATATCTCTCCAACGTCATATCACTTGAATCATCTCGACAACCGGTTTGTAAAAATTTCACAAAAAATGGCCGTTGCCACTCGTCGTTTGCCACATGATTTACAAAATTAACTTAAAAAACCGTAAGAAATCTCAAAAATATTTTAACATATGGAAGTTGCGCCTTTTCCATAGCTTTCCAACGACGTATTACATGCCTCGTTTTGACAAACGGTTCAAAAACTAGTGTGAAAACAGTACAAAAAATTTGAATTTTTTTGAAAAACAGAATTCCGTGATTTAGTAAATTTGAAACTGCTCTTAAACCGTAACGAATTAGAGAAAATGATATATAGGAAAAAGATGCGCCTCGACGATATCTTTCCAACAGTGTATCATTTGCTTCATTCCGACGAGAGGTTTATAAGAAATCGCGAAAAAATGCTCGCTGCCA
The DNA here is from genome assembly GCF_002162155.2 of Triticum dicoccoides. Taxonomy (NCBI): domain Eukaryota; kingdom Viridiplantae; phylum Streptophyta; class Magnoliopsida; order Poales; family Poaceae; genus Triticum; species Triticum dicoccoides. Next base: position 19,955,734 of record NC_041393.1, on the reverse strand, counting down.
CTCGTCATGGGCCGCACCATTTTCAAAACTGCTCTTAAACTGTGTGGAATCTCGAAAAATGTTCAACATGTCGAAGTTGCGCCTAATCCATAGCTTTTCAACGATATATTACACGCCTCATTCCGATAAACGGTTAAAAACTAGAGCAAGAACAGTACCAAAAACAATGCGTGCAGTTTTTTCCAACGAGAAGTTCACTCGTGTGAGTACTGCAGCACACTTGGTTCAAAGAATGATGTGCGCTTGCATTGAGCGTGCAGTGCGGAAGTGTTATCAAAAGAATGATACACACACACACATTTGGGCTATTCTGTTACGCGTAACAGAATATTATTCTGTTACCCTTTTTGAACTGACGGTTGCAGGTGGTTGTACTGATGTTTTCGAAGCGGTTGAACTAATGCTTTCAGTTGTGTTTAACAGATCGTCTTCTTTGGTTCAAAAATTGTTTGTAATTTTTTTGTCAGAACGAAGAGTGTAATATGTCGTTGGAAAGCTCTTGACAACCATATTTCAAGTATATTGAACGTTTTTGCAAAATCATTATCGTTTAAGAGCAGTTTTGAAAAAACCATTTTTTCCAAAACTGAAAACATGAATCATATTTTGGACTCAATTTTCAAACGGTTTGTTGGAATTAAGCAAATAAGATGGCGTTGGA
>NC_041393.1:19949969-19954518 GCF_002162155.2 Triticum dicoccoides | reverse complement strand
TATGATTTAAAAGTAATTTTAAAAACGGTGAAATTCTGGGCGAAAAGTATTTTCGCGATTTTTTGCAAACGGTTTGTCGGATTGATGCAAATGATACGGCATTGGAAAGCTATGGAAAATGCGCAACTTTTTCATATAGAAATGTTTTTCTAATTCCTTACGGTTTAAAAACGAATTTGAATACGGTAAAATTTGATTTTGAACGCGATTTTTTTAAAAAAATTGTCAAATTATGGAAAATAATATACCGTTGGATAGCTATCGAAAATTCAAAACTTAGTCATGTTGAACGTTTTCTCTACTTCGCAACCGTTTAAGAGTAATTTTGAATACGACATGATGGATCCTGTTGTTTCTCGTCTGAAAAATAGAGTAGTCGTACTGATATATGTGTATGTTTGTACTGAGCTATATTTTGTAGAGTAATTTTGAATGGTTCCAAAAAAGGGGTAGTTGTACTGATGCTTCCATGGGTTTGTACTAAATGTATTTTCACTAACTAGACTTTGCTCTGTTTTTTGGGTAGTATTTTTATCGTAAGTTTTCAACGGTTTTACCGTATCGGCGCCCCTGTACTTGTATGGTTTGTATCATCGAATTGAATGATATTTTATTCAAAAAGACAATGTGTTTGTTTTGTTTCTTTTTTTAACTAAACATTTTTTTGACAACATTGTTTTGAACTTCTCTCATTTTATGACTTGTACTGAGGTACTTACTAATCAAGATTTTCATCGGGTTTCTTTTTTTTTGAACTTTACAATTTGAATTTCTGACATTTCTTTTATTCTGAGGTACTTACTACGCCCGAACTGAGGTGGCTGTTGCTTGTCTTGGCATGTTTTGAACTCGAAGAAAATGTTTCGCATGTTTTCTTTTAACTCAATTTTTTATACAACGATGTTCTGAACTTCTCTAATTTTACGACTTGTACTTTTTACCATTTGAATTGCATGGGGTTTCTTTTTGCTTGAACTTTTACAATTTAAATTTCTGTCATTTCTTTTATTCCGAACGGACCACCACTTTTAACTCGTACTGATCAATATTTTTAATTAAACCATTTTTCCTTTCATCTTACAGAAATATTTTCCACACATAATACACGTACATGAATCATATTACCCATAGCACCGGTGTGAACACAAAAAATTCGGTGAGACCTTTCATGCTATTTTCTGGTCGAAAAAACAGAGTAGTCGTACTGATCTGAGTGCGGGTTTGAACTGACGTTGTTGTACTTGATTTTGCCGTCACAAAGTGCTAAAAAAATCATTGAACTTCTTTTTTTATCCTTTGAATTTTTGTGTTGTGTACTTTTCTGGTTGTAATGCGTGAACTTAAAGGTGGTTTCTTATTGTAATTAAACTTTGACCATATTTAAAACTTATGTGTTTTTCCCGAACTTATTTGGGACGTCATGTTGAACTTATTAGTTATTTTATTAATCATGAATCTCTCGCGTTTCCTCTTTAAGTTGCTTTTTTCCTTCAACTATACTGCTATAACATTTTCTTTCTCGAACTTACTGTGTCTCAAGTAAGGACTGATGCTATGTTTTTTTGAACTGGTATCAAATTTCTCAATGGACATATTGAACTTTTTCTGCGTTTCATTTATGTGTTGATGATATAACACCTGTTGAACTGCTACACCATAGCTAAATATCTATCCATGTGAACTATTTACTTTTTTCATTTAACTTTTATCAATCAACATACATCATTTTCCTTCCTGTTCATACACGTATTGCAGACATTACATACACATACACAGCTCCACGATCATACACAATTTTCTCCTTTAGCTTCTCCTCGCTTCCCTTAACACAAACAATCATTTGGAGAGAAAAGCACAATGGTTTTAGATACAAAAATCACCCCCACAAGATAATATTGTAAATACTATCCTTAAAAGAAAGCATGAAGAATGCAGAAGTTCATGGTAGAACCAAACCTAATTAGGAAGGCTCATCAATCTCTTTAGGTATTCATCCCTCTTAGTATTATCAGATTCAGCTTGAATCATGTGACCAACCTAAACAGTGAGCACAAAGGCACAAATAATATCAGATTGGCTTGAATCATGTGCTAGCCTGAACATTGAGCACAAAAGGGACAAATGGTAGTAGAAGTGATAGCCTATCCTGGCTCAATTTGAATCTGATGCGGCTCAAGATCAAGAATTGTCGTAGCAAGGTTGGTGAGCAATTCAGAAACAAATGGTTCGTTCTTTCCCACCTGGGAAATAGCAGGAAATACAAAATAAATGGGCACGTAACCGGTGAGTATGGTATAGTATAAATGTGATGATGTGTGTCTAAATTGAGTTACCCACATGCATTCAAGTAATACATAACTAGAAATAAATCAAAAGTTTATCAATTCACATACAGAATTGAAGTCAAAAGCAATGTGATCAATGAATCTACCTGTTGTGTCACAAACTTGCGCTTGCATTTCTGAACAATTTTCAGGAATGTATCACACGCCATATCCTGCAACAAGCAGTGTGTTACATACATTACATACAGTAGGATAGGAAATGTAGCAGTTGAAGAGGTACTTAAAACTTTCTGCAAATACAGAGGGAAGCACAACAAAAATAGAAGCAGCGGACTGTAGGTGACCACAAATACTAATAATATACTCTCTACAAGCCATATTACTTGTCGCAGCTTTAATACAGCATTAGTATGTTCTAAATTTGTACTAAAGCTGCAACAAGTAATATGGACCGGAGGGAGTACGTGTTTCACACCACAAGAACTTTCCTGTTCCAACTGAAGAAACTACATGTAAATACATCATTGACCTGAACTCCAGGATGCATCTCATGCATGAACTCATATAATTTGTTGACTACTGTCTTCAGAAACTTCCAATGAGCCCTGAGAAATCTTGGGTACTGACCAACCACATACCTATTAATTCAAATATTGGATCAGCAAAGATATTCTTTTGATAATTCCAAACATGAGAGAATTGAAGCAAACACGCACATGATGTTACTCGCAATAACAACTTTGTTGTCTTTCCCCTTCGTGATTTCATAGAGATTTAGCAAATCACGAATAACCATCACCAAGAATCTGTTCTCCTGCAATGTGAAGTGAAGTTACTAAAGCGCCAAGTTCTCCACAAGCATTTATCGAAACCAAATAAATGAGGGTAATGACAGTGAACAAACCTGTTCCTCCACCATAGAACCAGATATTGATCCAATAGCCCAGCATAGAGTATTGAGGTTATTCCAACTCCAGTCTTCTCCATTCAATTGCTTAGTTAATTTGTTTAACATCTAGAATAACAAAAGAAGTGTCAGAGTTGCGGCTTAAATTCAGAAGGGCAGTAAATAGAAAACATAAGGAGGGCAACAAAGAAGAGGGCTCCAGTAGCAGCACGACACCAACGCCATGTTTTTGGAAGGGAAATGATAGTCAACATCTTATAGCCCCCTATTTAGTACACCGCAAGCTACCACATATGTACTAACTATAGTGATGTATTTGTACTGCCCAAAAACACACCTGCAAGATGAACCGAAGGGGAGCTACACCACCTGCAAAATGAACTGAAAATGCCGACTAAGGCGACATGAAGAATCACGAGATGTTGAACTGAATATAGCCAAGAGAAGGAGATGAACGTACGGGGGGAGGTGGGGAAAAGCGGGCACCTCCCGAGCTGCAGCGTAGAACGGCTTAGCGTTGTGTTGCTGAATGACCCAGGGTGGCGGTTGTGAATAGCCGGGGCGCTACAACGATAGAATGAGCAAAGCACAAACTAGTGCATCAATTGCCTCAATTAACAAGAACAGACATGAAACAATGGAATGAGCAGAGCACAAACCAGTGCATCAAGTGCCTCAATTCCCAGGGACCAGTTTGGCGTTTAATAACAACTATGTTCATCTTGCCACCCGTTCAGCTTTTGCTGTAACAAAAAGCACACATTAAAAAGCTTGTACTGGCGTAGGGAAGCCTTCTTCCCTGATGCTAATGACCAATTAGTACTGGTAAAGGTAAATGGAATCGAAACACCATCACCATGATGGTCTTTGTCAGGTAGAGATGAAGTAGCATCAGCAATTACCAGTGTAGAGCAGCAACAGGAGTGAGATTCGAGAGGAGCAACAGTAGCAGAAGTGAGATTTGAGAGGACCAGAGCAGCACCCGTGCGAGAGAGAAAGTAGAGGAGAGCAGCAGAGTGCACATGTTAGAAGAGGCCATAGCTGTTCAAGTGAGGATGCTTGGCAGTTCAAGGTCACCGCGTTCGGCTGTTAGAGGCCTCGCCAGAATTGGTTGGATGCTGCGACCAGGAGGGCGATGGGGATCGTGAGGCCAAGAGGAGGGAGGAGGTGGGTCGGTGAAGAATCAGAGTGTGTCTCGGATCTGGCCACCGACGAGCAGCCAGCCTAGCTGTGGAGGTTGTTGTCATTGGGAAGAGAGAGGGGGAGGGGAGGGGCACGAATGGCCATGGCGGCAGTGGGGGAGGAGGGCCTCGCCAGTGAGCAGGTCAGTGGCGCGGTGGCGCTTTGCCAGGCGGAT